>NW_026692210.1:0-203562 GCF_021218885.2 Marmota monax
GGGGCGAGTCCCCACTACCCTGCATACAGTGGGATATGAGCTCCCCCACCTACACCCAGGTGTTTGGGTTCTTCCGCCTGGAGGGTCAAGTTTCCCCTAACCTTCTTGTGGCAGTATAGGAGCTCCCCTGGACACCCAGGTGGAAGGGGACTCTACCCTGGAGGGGCATGTCCCCTCTACCATGGCTATGGTGGTATAATATGGCCCCCTGACACCCAGGTGGGAGGTGTATCCTGCCTGGAGGGGCAAATGCCCTCTACCCTAGCTGTGGAGGTATACAAGCTTCCTCAAACACCCAGGTGGGAGGGGTCTCACGCCTGGAATGGCAAGTCCCCTGGACCCTGGCTTTGATGGTATACAAGCTCACCCCAGCAGCCAAGTGGGAGGGTTCTCCCACCTGGAGGGGTGAGTCCTCACTACTTTGGCTGGTGCCATATAAGAGCTCCCAGGACAGCCACCTGGGAGGCATCTCCAGACTGGAGGGGCGAGTCCCCTCTACCTTGGCTGCAATGGTATATGAGCTCCCTTCGAAACCCAGTTGGGAGGAGTCTTCACCTGGAGAGGCGAGTCACCTCCAACCTGGCTGTGGTGGTATACAAGATCCCCCAGACACCTAGGTGGGAGGGGTCTCCTGCCTGGTGGCACGAGTACCCTCTAACCTGGTTGGAGCCGCGCACTAGCTCCTCTGATACCCAGTTGGGAGGCATCTCCTGCCTGGAGGGGCGAGTCCCCTCTACCCTGCCTGCGGAGGTATCGGAGTTCCCCCAGACACCCAGGAGGGAGAGGTCTCCCGCCCTGAGGAGAGATTCCCCTCCACCCTGCATGTGGAGGTATATGAATTCCCTCAGACATCCAGGTGAAAGGGGTCTCCCGCCTAGAGGGGCGAGTCCCTGTTACCTTGGCTGCAGCTGCATAGGAGCCCCCTGTACAAACCATGGTTGGAGGGGTCTCTCGCCTGGAGGGGCGAGACCCTGCAACCCTGTGGCAGTATAGGAGGTCTCCTAACTCCCGGGTGGGAGATTTCTTCACCTGAAGAGGCGACAGACACCCAGGTTGGTGGGGTCTCCCACCTGCTGGCGCGAGTACACTCTACCTTGGTTGGGGCAGTGTACTAGCTCCTCCGACAACCAGTTGGGAAGTGTCTCTTGCCTGGAGGGTAGCGTCCACTCTACCCTGCCTGCTGAGGTATAGGAGTTCCCACAGAAACCCAGGAGGGAGGGGTCTCCCGCCTGGAGGAGCGAGTCCCCACCACCCTCCATGTGGAGGTATAGGAATTCCCTAAGACATCCACGTGAAAGGGGTCTCCACAGCCTTGAAGGGTGAGTCACTGTTACCCTGGCTGCAGCTGTATAGGAGCCCCCCCACCACCACCACCACAAAACCAGGTGGGAGGATTCTCTTGCCTGGAGGGGCAATTCCACTCTACATGGGCAGAGGTAGAATTCAAGCTAGCCTGGACACCAAGGTGGAGGGTTCTTTTGCCTGGAGGAGCCAATCTGGTATACCCATGCTGCAGAGGTATAAGAGTTCCACAGACAATCATGTCCCTTTTCATTCACCCAGGCCCAGGTGCTAGCACTTGGCTCTCCATTACTTGGCCCAGCTCCTTGCTTGAGCCCCTGGCTGCCCTTTTCGAGGACTCTGTCCATGTCCCTTGGTTTCGGGCCCCTTTTACCAGCCCCTCCTGTGCTGGGTGTGGGTGGGGGAGTTCATATACCACTGTATTCTGGGTAGAAGGGACTCCCCCTCTGTTACCCTTATGCTGAGGTATCCTGGCACTTCCCTGACCCTCTGCTCCCCCTGCTTCTTTCTAACCTGGGCTGCTCAAATGAGTCCTGGCTGCCCACTGACCCCACCCCAAACTCTACACCACAGGTATCACCTCATAGTGCCCGCTTTTGCCCCTCCTTTGGTCCAGGTCCCTCTCTGAGGATCTACTCACCTGGGGCAGAGGAGCGAAATTGACTGGCCTCTGCATCCTGAATGCTCCCAGTGGGAAACAGCCCTGACACTCGCCTATGTCCCCTTCACTGCCTGAACCTTGATGCCTGGCAGTAAACATGTGACTTGCTCTGAACCAGCCCTGAGAAATCCTCTCCCTTCTCTCCAGTGCCCCCTTGCCTTGCATGCTGCCCCAACTCCAACTCAGACTTCCGTAACCTAGGTCTGTTACGCTCCAGTCCCAGGGCCTCACTGCTTGCCTGAACCCCTGACCCCTTTCCTCATGTCCTTTACCATAGCAGGAGTCTCTTTGTGTTGGGCACAAGCAAGAGATCTGGGGGTCTCTTGCTTGTGCCCCCCAGCAGGCGCCTCCAGGTGCCCCTTGTGCTGTTCTCTGTCTTATTGTCCTCATGCAAACCCTTCCTTGCCTTCCTCTCACGAATTCCTCTGGCCTTCTCTTTGGGTCTCTCATCCATGAACAGTCGGATGGGTCCCTTTCCTAGGCTGCTGGCTTGGGTCCTGGGTCTCACCCCTCTGAGCACCCAACAGAATCCCCCACCATGCCCTGCCGTCACCCTCCTCCTGTCCCCCTTGCCTTTCCAGGCCTCCTTTGCCAGGTCCCTGGCCCTGGATTCTAATCTGGGCCAGGGAGCCTTATGGGAAACAGAGCCCTGCCTCTTGCCTGGGTCCCTTGCTCTTTCTGGGTACTTGGTCCTGCACCCAGAACCCTAACACCTGGTAGTGGCCCTTGGCCTGTACCTGACTGCCGCTGTTGGATCTCCTCCCTTCCCATGCAAGTATCACTGTCTGGAGCTCCCTGCCCCAGCCCCAGCCCTTCCCTCTCCATTCCCGGTCCTGGTTTCCTGCTTGAGCCTCTGCTGGCCCTTCTTGCCCAGAGTATGCCTGGGCATTGACTGTGGGCCCATTTCATGGGCTGCTTCCCTGCTCCCCCTGGACTTCCTGCACTGCAGTCCACTAGTGCCGCCTGCTGCTCATCCCTACACTTCCCTGTTCTCCCTTGCCATGGGCCCTACTCTAGGTCCCTAACCTGGGCTCCTTATTGGGGTCCAGGCCATACACCACCAGCACCCGTCCTCTGGCCCTTCCCTCTGTGCCCTTCTTTGGCCTTCCTTTCATTCCTGTCCCTGCCAAGCCCCTTTTACTGATCCCTTTCCCAGGATTCACACCCACGCCAGGTGAGTGGACCTGGCCTATTGACCTTCCTGGATCCCTAAGGAATAAGTAGCCCTGCCCCTTGCCTGGGCCCTTTGGCCTCCTTCAGCCTGGGTCCTGCTCCCCAATCCTGACACCTATCTGTGCACCTGGGCCTTGAGCCTTTCTCCCTATGCGCCACCAGCTCCCCTATCTCCTCTCCCTGCCCTCCCCAGACCTGCTCTGGTCCAGGTGCCTCCCTGAGGATCTACTTACCTGGGGAAGAGGAGTGGAATTGGCTGGCCTCTGTACCCTGAATATTCCTATGGGAAACAGAGCCCAACCCCTCGCCTGGGCCCCTTTGGCTGCCCGAACACTGAGACCTGGCAGTGGACGTGGGCCTTGTGCAGAACTTGCTCTGCTCGATCCCCTCCCTTCCGTCCCCTGTCCTCTCCCCTTGCATGCTGCCCCTACCCCAACCTATCCCTCCTGAACCATGACCCTTTGCACTTCAGTCTTCAGGCCTGGCTCCTCGCCTAGGCCCCTGACTGCATTCATTCATTGTGTGGGGTAGTGTTGCATGGCTTCATGTGGCATCTTTTTGTGTTGGGTTGGATGCAGGGGCCCCTTTCTTGTGCCACCTACCTCACTCTCCTTGGTGCCCCTTGTGCCACCCGCCTGCCAGCTGTCTCCTCATTCTCACATTGCCCCTTTCTCCCCTTCCCTGTTTTCCCCTTGTGCAGTCCCCTGCTTCTTGTGTCTCTTATCATCTTGGGTCAGGTCGGTCCCTTGCCTGCACTCCTTGCTTGGTTACTGGCTCTCGCCCCTCTCCACACCCACTGTGACTTCAAATTGAGCCTTCCCCTTGTCTACCTCCTGGCCCCCTTCCCTTGCCAGCCACCTTTGCCCAGTCCCTGGTCCTGGATTCTCATCTGTGCCCGTGCATCTTATAGGAAACAGAGCCCTGCCCCTGGCCTGGGCCCTTTGCTCTCCCCAAGCCCTTGGTCCTGTTTCCAGAACCCTGAAACCTGGCAGTGGCTCGGGGATTGGATCCTGCCTGCACCCTGCTGGATCCACAGCCTTCCCTACCCACCCTTGTCCATTACCTGAGGCCCCTTCCCCAGGCCTTGGCTCTTCATTCCCTGGCCTGGCTCCTCATTTGAGCCTCTGGTGGTCCTTCTTGCTCAGTGTTTCCCTGGGCTTGGTGTGTGGGCCCCTCTCTAGGGCTGCTTCCCTGGTCCCCTTGGATTCTCTGTACTAGTCCCCTAGTGCAGCCCCACCTTACCAACCCCACCCTTCCATGCTCTCCCATGTCCTGCGCCCTCTTCTAGGTCCCTAAACTGGGCTCCTTTCTTGTATTCTGGCCCACATTCCACCCACATCAATCCTCAGACCCTTCTGGCTGTGCCCTCCTTTGGCCCTCCTGTTGTCCCTGACACTGCCAGGACCCTTTTTCTGTTCCCTTTCCAAGGATACACCCAGGCCAGGAGACTGGACCTGGCCTTTGGCCCCAGGGGCTCCATTTTGTTAAACATAGCCCTTCCCCTTGCATAGGCCATTGGCCTCCCTCAGCCCAGGCCCTGCTCCCAGACACTGACAAACTGCAGTGGGCCTGGGCCTTGAACCTACCTCCTTTGCACTACCAGCTCCTTCCCTTGCCTCTCCCCCACCAGCCCTGTCTGTTTTCATATGCCTTGACCCAGGCCCTTGCACTTGGCTCTCTATTCCTAGGCCTGGCTTTTTGCTTGAGACCCTGGCTGCCCTGCTTAAGGATCTTGCTCATGTACCTTGATTTCAGGCCCCTTACTCGGGGCCCTGTTATGCTTCCCCTCTGTTTTTCTTCTGCTGTTGTATCCTGGCACTGCCTGGACACTTTCCTCCACTACTTCTGCCAGACTGGGCTCCTTGATTGGGTCCTTGCTCCCCACCAACACACTTCCCCTGCATCTGGACAAAATGCATTTCCTCACAGTCCCCCCCCCCTTTGGCCCTCCTTTGCTTCTGGTCCCTCTCTGAGGATCTACTCACCCAGGGCAGGCTATGGCCTCTACATCCTGAAATCTCCTTATGGAAACACAGCCCTGCCACTCACCTGATTTCCCTTGCTGTGAGAAACCTGAAACCTGGCAGGGGAAATGTGCTTTGTGAAGACATTCCCTGCACCACTCCCTCCCTTCCCTCTCCTGCCCTCTTGCCTTCAATGTGGCTAAAAACCCAACCCAGCCTCCCTGTCCCTGAACCTTCAACTGAGCCCCTGACTGCATGCCAGAGTCCCACGGCATCATGTGGCTTTGCCTGATGTCATTCCATTTTAGGCCCCCTAGCGTGCTTCTCTTGGTTTGCCCTGTGCATCCAGCTGACTACTCCTTTGCATTTTGCCCCTTTTTTCCCATCCCCTTGTGTTTTAACTGGCACATCCAGAGCCTCCTGCTCTTTGGATCCCTCATTTTTCATCAGTCAGATGAGACCCTTGCCTGGGCTCCTTGCTTGGGTCCTGGCTATGGGCCCTCTCCACACCCACCACAATCCTGTGCAGTGCCCTCCTGTTGCCTTTTTCCTGGGCTCTGTCCCTTGCCAGGACCCCTTTGCCCATTCAATGGCCCTGCATTCTCATTAGGGCCAGTGAACCTTATGGGAACAGAGCCCTGCCCCTCGCCTGGGCTCCTTGCTCTCCTTTGACCCTTCGTCCTAAACATGGAACCTGGACACCTGGCAGTGACCCTGGGCCTCAAGCCTGCCTGTCGCCTTTTGGATCCCCTGCCTTCCCTCCCCGGCCCTGTACACTGTCGTGAGTCCCCTGCCACAGCATTGGCCCTCCACTCTGAATTCCCTGGCCTGGCTCCTCCCTGGTGCCTCCTGTGCCCCTTCTTGCTCCCAGCGTCCCTGGGCTTTGACTTTGCACACCTCGCTTGGGCCGATTTTCTGCTTCCCTTGGCTTCCCTTGGCTTCCCTTCCTTGCAGAACCCTGGTGGTGCCTGCCTGCCTGGTCCTGCTCTTCCCTGCTCTGCCCTGGCATGGGATGACATCTAAGTCCCTAGACTGGTTTCCTTTCTGGAGTCCTAGCCCCCAACCCAACAACACACATCCTCTAGCCTATTCTGCTATTCCCTTTTTTGGACCTCCTTTTGTCCCTGTCCCTGCCTTAGCCCTTTTCCTGATCCCTTTACAAAGATGCACACCAGGGCTGGGGACTTGACTGGCCTTTTGGCCCTTTGAGCTCCCTTTGGGAAAATGTAGCCCTGCCCCTTTCCTGGGCCCTTTGGCCTCCATCAGCCCGGGCCCCATTCCCCCAACACTGACCCCCCCCCAGTGGACCTGGTCTTTGAGCCCTGTTCTCCCTGCACCACGTGATCCCATTTCTATTCTCCCTCCCCTCCCCAGCCCTGTCCATTTTCATGAGACACTAGCCTATGTCCTGCCACTTTGCTCTCCATTTCTTGGCCTCGTCTCTTGCTTGAATCCCTAGCTACACTTCTTCAGTATCCTGTCCCTGTCCCATGATGTTAGGCCCATTTTTCTGGCCCCTCCTCGGCCTCCCCTCTGTTCCCCTTGTACTGTGATATCTTGGAACTGCCTGGATCCTCCCCTCCCCCTGTTTCTCCCAAGCCTGGGATCCTTGAAGGGATCCTGGCTCCCCACCAACCCCACCCCCAATTCCTGAAGCAAGGTATCCTCTCACAGTGCCCTCCTTTGGCCCTCCTTTGGTCCTTGTCTCTCTGTGATGTTCTACTCACCTGGGGCAGAGGAGTGAAATTGGCTTGCCTCTGGGCCCTGAAGGCTCTCTATGGGAAACACAGCCTTGCTCCTTGCCTGGGCCCCATTCACCTTCCAAACCTTGACACCTGTCAGTGGACTGGGGCCATCTGCTGACCTTGCCCTGCACAATCATCTCCCTTTCCTCCCCTACCATCTAGCCTTGCATGATACACCTACCCCAACCCAGTCCTCCCTCACCCTGACATTTTGCACTCCAGTATCCCAAACTCACTGCTTGCCTGAGCCCTGGACTGCATTCCTCATGTTGTGTGGCATCACACGGTGTCACTTCACATTGGGCATTACCTAGGGTCCCTTGCTTGGGCCCCTTAGTGCACTCCACTAGGTGCCCTTTGCTCTGCCCTCTGTTTCCACATCCTAGTGCCAACACTTCCTCTCCTTCCACTTGTGATTTCCCCTGGAGTGCTTGCCTTCTGTTTCTTGGGTTTCTATTGCTCTGTTGATGGGATCAGTACCTTTCCTAGGATCCTGGCTTGGGCCTTGGCTCTAGCCCTCTCCGCACCCACCACGACCCTCCAACCTGCTCTCCCATTATCCTCCTCATGTCACCCATCCCTTGCCAGGTACCTGTCTGGGCAGCACACCTCATGGGAAAGAGAGCCCTGTCCCTAAACTGGGCCTCTTACTCTCCCTGGGCCCTTGGTCCTACTCTTGGAAAACTGAGTCCTTGAAAGGACCTGGGCCTGGAGCCTGCTTCCCCGCTGCTGTATCTTCTGCCTTCCCTTCTTTGCCATGTCCACTGTCCTGATCCCCCGGCCCCAGTCCTGGCCATTTTCTCAGGATTCTCTGGCCTGTTTCCCCACTTGAGCCTCTGATGGCTCTTGTTGCTCTCAGCTTGCTCCTCATTTGGGCTGCTTTCCTGCTCCCCTTGTCTTCCCTGCATGGCAGAAAACTAGTGCTGCCTTCCTGCGCAGGCTTCACCTATTCCTGCTCTTTCAGGATGTGGCCCTTCTCTAGGTCCCTAGCCTGGTATCCCTGTGGGGGTCCTGCACCGCCCCCATCAACAGGCATCCTCCGGCACTTCCTGTTGTGCCCTCCTTGGGACCTCCTGTTGTCACTGTCCCTGTGGTGCCCCTTTTCCTGAACCCTTTACCAGGACGCTCACCATGGCCATGGGACTGGACCTGGACTTTGGCCCTGCAGGCTCTCTTTGAAAAAATGTAGCCCTTCCCCTTTTTCTGGACTCTTTAGTGTCCCTCAGCCCAGGCCCTGCTTCCCAACCCTTACACCCATCAGTGGACCTGGGCCTTGAGCCCTACTCTCCCTGCACCACCCATGCCCCTTTCTCCCCTCCCTCCCCTTACTAGTCCTGTCGGTTTTCATGGGACCCTGCCCTTGGATCTCCATTCCTGGGCCTGGCTCCTTGCTTGAGGCCACCCTTCTCCAGGATCCTGTCCCTTTCCCTTGATTTCAAGCCCCTTTATCGAGCCCCTTCCTGTGCCTTCCCTCTGTTCTCCTTGTATTGAAGTGTCACCCCCATCCTCCACAGAAAAGTCTTAACTGGGCTTCTCCAGAATTCTTCACCATGTCTGTTTTTAATACTGTCAGAAAAAGTCTCTGCAAAAGAATTCAATGTTGATTAACTTCCTATTTTCCTATTGCCCTGTTTTACTTGGTCACTGGCCGAGAAGATACCAGCATTCCAGGTGCTGGCACACCTTACCACTTTTTCACAAACATATCAAATATAGTAGTTTGTAGAAATGTGCAAACAAGGCTGGTGGCCTTGAGCTTGGCTTCACAGAAATGTCTACATTTTAAGGATATGTTACCAACTTGGCTCCATGGTAACAACTGGCAGGGAGAGGAAAAAATAGAGAAAAGAATTTCTCTCCATCTCAGGAGTTCTCCTTGAAGAGTTAACTTGCCAAAACAGTGAAAGAAAAATCTGCTTTTATGTGAACTTTTTCAGACTGTGAACTTCTGAACCCCTCCCCTTATATGTCGCGTATAAAATTCTGAAACTACCTGAACACGGGTTTCATGGGATTGATTGATTACAGCAAAGACCGTACCCTCTGAGCCTGGCTGCAGCCAAATAAAACTGTTTTCTGCTATGTTTGGTGCCTTGCCTCGTTTGTCCCTACAACATTTGTGGGGACCAGATGGAACAGAGGAGGTAGGGAAGGCTATTGTGCCTCTCTTGTATCCACGGACCCACTTCCCGGGAGGGGGGTGTAGGGGACTGCATTCTCCTTGGCACACCCAGGCCACTCTTGGTCTGAAGGAGGATCGACTCACCCAGCACCCTGGGGCTGCCATCCCAGAGCACAAAGGGACCCACAGGCAGCAAAAAACAGAATTAGGGTTTTGGGACACAGCCCAACTGAACAGTTAGGATCTGGGTCCATTTGTTTTTGAATACCACCTCACTTCCCTTTTGAGGCCTAAGTGGGTGGAAGAGAGGCTTGATCAACCTCTGTTGAGTCCTGAGTTTTCTCCAAAGTGGTTGGAGCTGAAACAGACGCAGTAAGTTGCCCCAGTAGACTGTTTTCTGGGTCAGTGAGCAGAGGGGAAACCATGACACCTTTTTTGTTTGGTTTGGAAATGTTGGAATTGGGCAGTATAGAAATTTATTTCCGACCATGTCTGTGGGAAAAGTATGCAAATGAGATGGACAAAGGGAAGGTTTCCTACCCAACTCCAGGGCCAAAGCGAGTGTGGAGTCCTGATCTGAGGTTTCATGGCACATCATACAGTCTATGGTGGAATTTCACCAACCAACATCTGGTGAAAGCTCCAGGTCAGGGGTTGAGGCCAACCCACAATGCCCTCAGAGGGCCCTAAGTCCCCACAAGGGGAATGGCCTGAGATGGACACAGTGAGTCTTGTCCTACTGTGTGATGCTGATGCAGGCTGGAACATGGGAGGCATACAAAGAAAACTGAGCCTTCTGGAATGTTTGTTAGAAACGTTTAGGAAGGTTTTCCTGGTAATGGTGGAGTGAAAATCACTCCAAAAATGTAGCATACTATCTGAATTAGAATGGCCCACACAAGATGTCGTCTGGGCACCAGAAGGCTATTCAGATGAGAGAGTCATTGCTGAGGTCCTTTTGATTATTGCTGGAGTCCCTGAACCATTTCTTTTAAATTGATTGCTGTCAAGAGATAGTACAGAAACAGCCCCCTTGGATGAGAGCCTGTCTAGATAGACAGTCCAAGCTGATGTTAGCCAGGAGCCTAGAGGTTCTAAGACCTGGAGGAAAGCAGCTAACCAGAATACCTGATGGAGGAAAAACAGGAAGGGAAACAGTTTGCCCCATGAGCTGGAAGAGAACCCACTACCTTATGTGACACTCTACCCAAATTTGCCAATACCAGTGGGAAAGAAAACTGTCCCCTCAGCCTTGTCACCCTCAGAAGCAACAAATGATGCCCCCAATACTGGGTATTCCTTTCACTTTGGTATCCTCAGAGCCAAAGGCTTCCTACAATTAAAGACTCTTTCACCTCCAAAGATTAAGGTGGGAGATTTGTCCCAAGACCAGAGGCACAACCCAGATGAGAGCACTCCATATGCCCCTGCAAGGGACAAAAGGACCTGTGCATATTGACCAGAGAAACACCTGAGGGAGACAGGCAGTTTTGTGTGCCAGCCTTTCATCACCATTGCACTCATAAGCTGGAAAAATCACACTTCCTCCTACATGGAGAAACCCTGGACCACGACTGATCTGATGCAGCCCATTATCCAGACCTAGGATGGGGCCACAGCAAATATGGGCTAAAAATAAAGAGATATCAAGAAGCTTTCAAAGGAAGTGTAAGAGAAAAAAAAATTAAGAAAGAAACTGTGCCCAGGAATCGGAGCCAGACCTAAGACATAGTCTAAGCCAGAGCACATCTGCAGACAAATACATCCAAGCAAATCTTCCCACTGCTCCAGCATCTCTCCTCTTGCACCTTTGATAGCTCTGAATATTTCTCTAGACTTCACATCTGCCTAAGGCCCCTCTGCCTTATGAAACTGGCAGTAATGATCAAAAGAGTTGTGCCCAACTGACTCAGAACTGAGTGTCTGTCCAGTGCTGCTGCTGCCCCTCTCTCTGCCCAGAGGTGCCTGGGACAGGAGGGGGCACCATACAAGCATCATACAAGGGGAACCACAATGCAAGTTTGTCAGAGAAGAGATGCAGAGGCTCAAACAACAGGTGACCAATGAAGCCTTTGTGAAACAGGCTTAGAGTGACATTTGCCAAAAATTACAAACTGGCTTTACTGAGAAGTGTGCCAGAGATGATGAAGATGGCCACCACAGTTTTCCTCAATGGAGACCCACAGGCTCAAAGACAGGCAGACCAAAAAGATACAGAGGAGGATGGATCTCCTTACAGCTGCCCTCACCATAAACACAGACGTCACTCAAATGGGAGGTCTCACTAGAACAACGCCAATGGTCAAATTATTTATAAGGAAAAAATAGTGTGGCCAGACAAAAGGGGAAAGCTCCAGTGGCCCCAGTGGGCAAGCACCTACTGCCATGCTCAAATGGTAAGCCTTGAACAGAGAAGGAATGAATGCTTTCCCCCAGCCTTTGGCTCCAACTCCTCCTTTCAGTTTCTTCCCACTTGCTCAGAAGTTGATGATTGATGAATATTGCAGGGGTCCAATAGACACACTCAAATGTAAATGATGCATGGGACCCAGTTCCTCAGGATGGCTCAGCTGCTACAAATCTCAAAAAGAACCAGAAATATATTCATGTTAATATCCAATAGTGGGCCATAGGTTGCACACTCCAAAAGGACATGCAACTCTGGCTCCAAGCCACACACTGTGAGCCATCAACAGGAAGGGACACAGAGCCCCATGCACCAAGGCATAGTGAACAAAATCACAAGTGGGGTAGCTACTATACACAATTAGAGCAGGCTCCCACCTGTCAAGAGGAAAAAGCCAAGCAGACAAAGAGCAACAACTAGGTGAGCACAATGTGGCTGCCACACCAGAACCTGCCGGGAACCTGTCCTCAAACCATGGAAGATGGCCCACACTGAGATTGACATAGGTGTCTTTTATACAAATGATATCCCAGGTCATCAATCTCTGCTAAGATTTATATTAGATTTGAGAGTTAGAGAATCCCACCAGCCAAGATCCTATACAGGGAGATAACAACAACAACAACAAAAAATTCCTGCATCTTAAAGTGCCAGATGATTTATGTATGCTCCCCTTCCCTAAATGACAGTTTCTCCCAGGGGCTTGAGGACACCATCCTTGGGACAGTAATGGACTCTGACTTTAAAGCCCATATATATCAAGAAAAAGGTCAAATACTTTGGTTACCATCTGACTCAGCAACAGAACAGACAATAGCCAAAGGACCTCAAAAGAAACAGGAAATATGCTCAATTTCATTCATTACAACCTGCTATCAGAATAGAGAATTCTTGTGGGCTACAGATTCAGCCATATATGGATCCCCAACTTTCAGTTATAGGAAACCCCTCTGTGAAGCCACAAAGGGGGCAGAATTGTATCCTTTAATATGTGGGCCATGTATGCAAAAGAACTTTGAGGACATTAAACAAGCACTCTCAGTGCATCTGGACTAGGGCTACCTGACCTCACAAAGCTTTACTTTCTGTACATCCAGGGACAGTCTGGAATGGCTGTAGGAGTCTTGATATAGAAATCTGTCCAAAGAGCTGGGCTCTGTAGTCCAAGATTGGCCACCTTGTTTACGGGCCCTTGCAGCCACAGATCTTCTGGTGTTGGAAGCTGATAAATTGGCTATGGGACAAATATTGGTTGGAAGAAGTTTTATAAAAGATGAGTTCTCTTTTTCTGGATATGCAGTGGTCACTCTGGACTCCACTATCGAGGCAGAACCCATGCCTCAGGGAACCTCAGCACAAAAAGCAAAATTTATTGCTTTGACTCAAGCACCTCAGTTGACAACAGGACTCTGGGTGTATATTTACATAGACTCAAAATATGTGTTTGCTATCCTTCATGTTTATAGGGCCTTATACAAAGAAAAGGGGTTCATTAACTCCGGAGAAAAGAAGGCATGGTGTATGGGCAAGAAATTCATAAAATTTTGGATGCACTGTGGGCTCCCAGGAAAGTTGTGATTATATATTTCCATGGTCATCAAAAGGGAAACTGTGATTTCTCAGGGCAACTGGAGGGTGTATACAGAGAGGCCAAGGAACTGTCTGCAAGAAATGAGAAGAAAATCGAGTCCCAGGTTTAAAGGCTGCCCTTCTGCATGGCAGATTATGTAACAGAATGGGAGCCAACATACTCCCAACATGAACGTAAATAGTTTAATACTAAAAAAGAAAATTTTCTCCCAGGAGGATGATGGAGATATTGTGATGGCTGGCATAGCCATCCCAGAAAATCTAGCCCTAGTCTTTATCAAACAGGAGAACATATTGGAAATAGAGCACATGAGAGAGTTGTGAGTCAACATTTCAATGTTCTCTGGCTCACAAACTTCACCTGGATATTCTGAAAAGAATGTGAGTCTTGTGCTCATAACAATTCTTGTCAGAGGCCAGAGTTCCCAGCAGGAATCCAAACTATAGGAGGAGCACCTTTTGAAGAATTGCAAGTAGACTTCACTGAACTACCATGCCACGGGGCTATAAGTAACTTTTGGTTTTTGTTTGTTCCTACTCTGACTGGGTGGAAGCCTTTACCACCCACCTTGAAAAGTCAAGGGACATAACCAGGATGCTTCTCTGGGAAATGATTCCAGATTTTTTTATCCCAATAACTATTGGCTCAAACAATGAGCCAGCTTTTGGGCAGAGGTGATATAATTAATGACCAGAGTTTAAATATCAGATGGAAGTTACATACTGCCTAGAGGCTGCAGAGTTCTGGTAAAGTTCAAAGGGTGAACAGGAATTTAAGTTTAAATTTTGTAAGCTATGTCAGGAGACTCACTTACATTGTGATGAACTTCTCCCTATGACACTGTTGAGGATTAGATCCATTCCCACTAGGAGGACTGGATTCTCTCCTTATAAGATAATGTACGTGAGGCCCCCCTCTTATTAGAGGACCATTGGGAGACTTAAGAGAGATATGAGAATTCACCCTGAGAAGACAGCTTCAGGACTTAGGAAAAACTTTACAGGTTCTCAACCATTGGGTTAGAGAAAGATTGCCACTAAGTTTTACCACAGGTGCATACCCCTTCAATCCTAGAGATTGATTCTGGGTCAAAGAATGGAATATTCAAACACCTAAACTTCTTTGAAGGCCCTTTCCCTGTTATTTTATCCACCCCAACTGCAGTCAAGTTTGCAAAAATAGGTCCCTTGATTGAATACACTAGACTCAAGCCTGCAGCTGCTGACTGTGTGTGCACTCCAGATGCTGTTTTGCCCTTGAAACTGTCTAGAAAAACAAGGAGCCCCAGAGAAGCTTGAGGGTCAGAAGGACAACAGCCCTGCTCCAATCACTCCAGAAGCCAACTGGTGTATGCACAGCCAAAGCTTGAGGAGACTATGGCCCTCCTTCAGCCACATGGGAGGGACTGGCTGATCAATGCACCATGAAAGATAAACTTCCAACCAGGGCTAATGAATGCTTTCAACCAGTAATATAGTTTGTATACTATAATGCATTGGCACCCCTTGCTTCTAGATATTTACAAAATTCTCTGGGTTTTGCTACTGGTTTGATAACAGTAACACCTACTGACTGGACACTGGGTAAAAAAAATCATTTTTGCTTTTTTATCTTGCTTATATAAATTTTCTACAATTTTTTTTTGGTGTTATTAGTTTTGGTTTGTTAATTTACACTGTTTAACCTATGCTAACCAAAACATTAGTCTATTCTTTAGTTTGGTTTCCTTTGATAAACTTAAGAGGTTCTGTTCTATTGCAATTCCAACCATGAAAATCATAGGAACTATATTTCAAGACAATCTACAATAACCAAGAGGGGGTAAAACATATATTTAGGACCTGTCCAGCTAGAGGAATGCAATGGATGGATGACTGTTTGGAAAGAAAAAAGAGGTCCATTGGGAAGTAACATGATTTAGGAGGTCACCAATCTTGGGGTGAAGGTAAGTGGCCACCCCACAGGATCATTGCCACTTATGGTCCCGTTACCTGGGCACAAAATGGCGGTTGGAGATATAGAACTCCTATTTACCTGTTAAACAGAATTATTCACTTACAAGATCTACTAGAAATTATTATTAATCAGACTGCCACAGCCTTAGACCTCCTAGCCACAAAACAGAGCCAACAATAGTGGCTAACTATCAAAACTGCTTCATTAAGTAATTTACTGGCTGAGGAGAGAGAAATATGTGGAGAGTTCAACAGCTCAGATTGTGGCATCCAAATGTATTAAAATATACAAACACATTAAGAATATAGCCAAAAAACACAAGAGAACTAGCACATGTGCTAGTGTATATCTAGAAGGGCATTCAACTTTGGGTCCCAAACACGCTTTTGGGAGATGGTTGTCAACCCTAGGTAAATTTAAAAGCTTAACTGCTATACTGGGTATTCTGCTGTAAACCTGTTTATTGCTCCCATATTAGGCTCCACTGTGCATTAAAACTAACGGGTGCACTATGGAAGCTGCTTTTGAAAAGATGACGACAACTAAGATTTTGATATTACATAAGGCCTTAAGCCAATATAATGGTAATGATGCTCTTAAGTTTAAAGGATTAATTTATGGGGAGCATCATTAAATGGGGGATTTAAGTGACACCGCTTTTTCTTCACAGAAAAGTCTTACCTGGGATTCTAAAGAAATCTTCACCATGGCTGATTTTTAGACTGTTAGCAAAAGAGTCTCTGCAAAACCGTTCGATATACATAAACTTCCTATTTTCCTGTTGCCCTGTTTTACTTGGCCACTGGCCGAGAATATACCAGCACTGCAGGTGCTGGGCACCCCCTCACTAGTTTTTCACAAACATATCCTGTATAGTAGTTTGTAGAAATGTGAAAACAAGGCCTCTGGCCTTGAGCTGGGCTTCACAGAGATGTCTACATTTTTAAGATATGTTACCAACTGGGCTCCATTGTAACAACTAGCAGGGAGAGGAAAAATGGGGAAAAGAAGATCTCCCTACTCAGGTGTTGTCCTTGAAGACTCAACTTTCCTAAAGTAGTGAAAGAAAAAGCTGCTTTTATGTGAAATTCTGACATCCTCCCCTTACGGGCTGGGTATAAAATTATGAAACTGCCTGAAATCGGGGTACAGGGGATTAATTGATTACAGCAAAAGCTGGGCCCTCTGAGCCTGGCTGCAGCCAAATAAAACTGTTTCCTGCTATGTTCAGTGCCTTGCCTCATTTGACCCTACAATAGTACTGTGCTATCCTGGCATCACCCGGACTCTCCCCTTCCCACTGCTTCTCCCTAGGCTGGGCACTAAGAATGGGTTCTGACTCCCCACTGACCCCCCCCAATTCTGGACACAAGGTATCCCATCACAGTGCCCTCTTTTGGCACACCTTTGTTCCAGGTCCCTCTCTGAGGATCTGCTCATCTGGGAAGAGGAGCCAAATTAGCTGGCCTCTGTGCCCTTAAGGTTCCCTATGGAAAACAGATCCCTGCCTCTTGCCTGAGTCCACATTGCTGCCTGAAACTTGAGGCCTGGAAGTAAACATGTGACTTGCTCCAACCCAACCTGGAGAGATCTCCACCCTTCCCTCCCCTGCCCTCTGGTCTTGCATGCTGCCCATACCCCAACCCAGATCTCCCTAACCATGACACTTTGCACTTCAGTCCCCAGGCCTGGGTGCTCACTTTAGGCCCTGGCACTGTTCCTCATGTCACTTGGTGTAGCATAGATTCTCTTCCTGTTGGGTCTGACCTGTGGGGCCCCTTGCATGGAAGCGCCATCTTGCTACACTATATGACCATTGTGCTTTTCTCTGTCTCCTGGTCCTTGAGAATCCCATCCTCCCCTTCCTCTCATGCTTTCCCCAGGAACTTACAGGTCTCCTGCTCCTTGGGTCCTTCATCCATGTTCAGTCAGGTGGGTCCTTTGTCTGGGCAACTGGCTTGGGTCCTGGATCTTGCCTCCATACGCACCCACCAAGACCCCCCGCTGTGCACTCCCATTGCCCTCCTCCTGGCCCCCTTAATTTTCCAAGCCTCCTTTGCCATGTCCCTGTCCCTGGATTCTTGGGCCAGGCGCCTTATGGGAAACTGAGTTCTGCCCATCACCTAGGTCCCTTGATCTCTCTGGGCCTTTGGTCCTGCACCCAGAACGCTGACATCTGGCAGTGGCCCTGGGCCAGAAACATGCCTTCCCCCTACCAGATAATCTGCAATCTCTCCAAAGTCTTGTCCACTGTCTTGAGCCTCCTGCCCAAGCCCTGGCCCTTGGCTCTTCATTCCCTGGCCTGCCTCCTCGGTTGAGGTTCTGGGGTCCCTTCTTGCTCTGTGCTTCCCTGGGCTTGGACTGTGGGCCTCGCTGGGACCCTGCTCCCCTTGGCTTCCCTGAAACAGAGCTCTACTGTTGCCCATCTGCCTGGCCCTGAACTTCACTGCCCTTTCCTAGCCTGTGCCCTCCTGTTGGTCCCTAGCGTGGGCTCCTTTCAAGAGTCCTGGCCCGCACCCTATCAACACCCTTCCTCTGGCCTTTCATCCTGTACCCTCCTTCATCCCTCTTGTTCTTCCTGTCCCTGCTGGTCCCCTTTTCAAATTCACTTTTGCATGATGCTCACCATGTCCAGGGGACTGAAACTGAGCATTTGGCCCTGTGGGCTCCCTTTGGGAAAACATAGCTGTGCCCATTGCCTGGGCCATTTGGACTCTCTCAGGCTGAGCCCTGCTCCTCAATCCTGACAACAAGCAGTGAACTTGGGCTTTGAGCCCTCATCTCCGTGTGCCTCCCACTATCCTTGTTCCCCTTTCTCTCCTCCACAGCCCTGTCTGTTTTCATTGGACCCAGGACTGGGTCCTGGTACCTGGCTACACATTCTTCGGCCTAGCTCCTTGCTGGAACCCCCGTCGCCCTTCTCCAGGACCCAGTTCCTGTCCCTTGATTTGAGGCTCCTTACTGGGCCCCCTCTTGTGTCTCCCCTCTGTTCCCCTTGTACTGTCTTATTTTGTAATTGCCAGGACCCTCCTCTTCCCCTGATTCTCCTTAGGCTGATCTCCTCCAATGGTTGTTGGCTCCCCACCAACACCCCCCAATCCTGGATTAAAAGCATCCCTCACATTGCCCTCCTTTGGTTCTGGTTCCACTCTGAGGATCTACTCACCGGGGGCAGAGGAATTGAATTGTCTGGCCTCTGGGCCCTGAGGATCCCTATGGGCCTCTTGTCTGGGCCCTCATTGCCACCCAAAGTTGACAACTGGTAGTAGACTTGGGCCAAGTAATGACATTGCTCTGGGTGATCCCCTGCTTTCCCTCTCCTGCCCTCTAGCTTTGAAAGCTGCCCCTAACCTAACTCAGCTTTTCTTCACCCTGACATTTCACCCTAGAGTCCCCAGGCCTGGCTGCCAGCCTGAGCTCCTTATCCATTACTTGGGTTTTATTCCTTTCTCTTGTGTCTCTTCCTGTCATGTCTGACCTGGGCGCCCCTTGATTTGGCCCCCAAAATCGTTCCCCTCTGTGCCCTTTGCGAAGCCCTCTGTCTCCTCATCCTAATGCTGATCCTATTTCTCCTTCCCCTACCACTTTTTCCTGGAGCAGGGGACTCCTGATCATTGGGTCCCTAATACATTTTGGTGGGGTCGGTCCCTTACCTGGGCTCCTTGATTGGGTCCTGACACTTGCTCCTCTCTGCACACACTGTGACCCCCCACTGTGCCCTCACATCACATTCCTCCTGGACCCTGGCCCTTTACAGGCCCTTTGGCCTGGTCCCTGGCCCTTGATCCTCATCTGGGCCAGGGCACCTTATGAGAAACAGAACCCTGACCCTCGATTGGGCTACTTACTCTCCCTAGGCCCTTGGGGCAGCACCAGGAACCCTGAGACCTGGCAGTGGCATTGGGCCTCGATCCTCCCTCCCCCTTGCTGGATCCCCTTTCTTCCCTCCCCAGCACTGTCCACTGTCCTGAGCCACCTGCCCCAGCACTGGCCCTTGGCTCTTCATTCCCTGGACTGGCTTTTCTCTTGAGCTTCTGAGGGTCCTTCTTGCTCCTTGCTTCCCTGGTCTTGAACTGTGCACCTTGCTGGGGCCACTTCCCCACTCCCCTAGGCTTCCCTGCATCTCACAACCCTAGTGCAGTCCCTGCCTGTCTGGCCCCACCCTTCTCTGCTCTCCCCTAGTCTGTGCCCTCCTCTAGGTCGCTAGTCTGAGCTGTTTTCTGTGGTCCTGGCCCGAACCCCACAAACACCCTTCTTCCAGCACTTCACACTGTGCCTTCCTTCAGCCCTCCTGTTGTCCTTGTCCCTGCTGGGTGCCTTGTCCAGATCCCTTTTCCAGGATACTCACCAGAGCCAGGGGCTGAAACTTGGATGTTGCCCCTGTGGTCTTCTTTTGGAACAAGGTAGCAGTGCCCCTTGCCTGGGGGCTTTGGCCTCCTTCAGCCTGGGTCCTGCTCTTCAATCCTGGCACCCTTCAGTGAATCTAGGCCTTTAGCCTCCCTCTCCCTGTGACATCCATTCCCCTTTCTCCCCTTTCTCCCCATATACTGCTGCAGCCAGGAGTGAGGGTACTCACCCTTCCAAACAGGATACCACTCCCTCCTGGGTGTTGGGGAAGCTCCTAAAGCCCAGCAGCCAGGGTAGAGGGGACTCCCTCTTCCATGCGGGAGACCCCTCCCACCTGGGTGTCAGGGAAGCTCCTATACTGCTGTAGCCAGGGTACAGGGCACTCACCACTATAGGAGGGAGACCCCTCACACCTGGGTGTTGGGGGGAGCTCAAAACATCCACAGCCAGGGTAGAGGAGACTCACCTCAAGTCACCTCTACCCTGGATAAATTGGTATACAAACACCTCCAGTACCCACTACCCTGGCTAACTTGGTATACAAGCTCCCTGCAACACCCAGGGGGAGGGTTGTCCCACCTGGTGGGTCGAGTCCCCAGGCTGCAGCAGTAGAGGAGCTCCCCTGACACCCAGGAGGGAGGGCTTTTCCAACTAGAGAGGTGAGACCCTCTTCCCTGGCTAGGGCAGCATAAAAGCCCCCCCAGTGGACATCTAGGTGGGAGGGGTCTTCTGCCTGGAGGGCAATTCACTTCTACCCTGGGTGCTGTAGTATAAGAGCTCCCCCTGACACTCTCGTGGGAGGGGTCTCCTGCCTTGAGGGGAGAGTCTTCTCTACCCTGGCTAAGGTGGTATACAAATTCCCCATGACACCCAGGTGGGAGGGGTTTACTGTCTGCAGGGGTGAGTCCCCACTATCCTGGCTGCAGTGGTATAAGAGCTCCCCCTCCCTGACACCCAAGCAGGATCGGTCTCCAGCCTGGAGGGGCGAGTTTCCCCTACCCTGTCTGCCAAGGTATTTTAGATCCGTCCAAACCCAGGTGGGAGGCATCTCCAGCCTGGAGGGGTGAGTCACTTGTACCCTGGCTACAACTGTATAAGACTGCCCTTTAACAGCCAGGTGGGATGGATCTCCCAACCGGAGTGACACATACCCTATACCCTGGCTTTGATGGTATAGGAGCTCCCCCCAGACACCCTGGTGGAAGAGGTCTCTCATCTGAAGTGGCAAGACCTCTCTACCATGGCTAAGGTTCTATACAAGCTCCAGCACAACACCGAGGTGGGAGGGGGTTTGTTTTCTGGAGTGTGGAGTCCCCACTACCCTAACTATAATGGTATAAGAGCTCCACCTCACACCCTCAGGTGGGAGGGCTCTCTCACCTGAAATGGTGAGTCTCCTGTTCCCTGCCTCTGCCGGTATATAAGAACCCCTGACAACCAGGGTTTAGGGGTTTCCCACCTAGTGGGGTGAGTACCCTCTCTCCTGGCTGCAGAGGTATACGAGTAACCTCCCACAGCAAGATGTGAGGGGTCTCCTGCCTGGAGGAGAGAGTACCCTAGACACTGGCTAATGCAGTATAGAGGCTCCCAGACACCCAGGAAGGAGGGGTCTCCCGCCTGGAGGCATGAGTTCCCTCTACACTGGCTGTGGCAGTAAAGGAGCTCCCCTGACATCCAGGTGGGAGTGTCTCTGGCCTAGAGGGGCGAGTCCCCTCTACCCTGACTGTAGCAGTATAGGAGCTCCCTCATTCACCAATGTGGGATGGTCTCTGGCCTAGAGGGGTAAGTCCCCTATACCTGGGCTGCGGAGGTATATGAATTCCCCCTGACCATCCAGTGGGAGGGGACTCTTGCCTGGACAGGAGATTCCCCTCTACCATGGCTGCTGCAGGACAGGCACTCCCCTGGACATCCAGGTGAAAGTGGTGTTCTGCCTGGGATTTTGAGTCCCTGCTACCCTGCCTGCAGCTGTATAGAAGCACCCCCCAGGACACCCAGGTGGAGGGGACTCTCACCTTTAGGGATAAGTCACCTCTACCCTGCCTGGGATGGTATATGAGCTCCCCATTACACTCAGGTGGGAGGGGTCTCCTGCCTGAAGGGGCGAGTCCTTTCTACCCTAACCACAGTGGTATAGGAGCTCCCCCTAACACCCAGGTGGTAGGGGTCTTCCGCCTTGAGGGGCGAGTCCCCTTTACCCTGGCTGCTGCATTATATGAGCTCCCCCCCCATACCCAGATGAGAGGGGTCTCCTGCCTAGAGGGAGAAGTCCCCAGTACCCTGGCTGCAGCAGTATAAGAGCTCCCCCCTACCACACCCAGGTGGGTGGGTCTTCCACCTGAAGGGGCAAATCCCCTCTATCCTGGATGCACTAGTTTACTAGCTTTGCCTGACACCCAGGTTTGATGGGTCTCTCGCATGAAGGGGTGAGTCCCCTCAACCCTGGTTGCAGCGGAAAAGGAGGTAAAGGATCTTCCCCTGACACGCAGAGGGGGAGGGTCTCCGGCCTGGAGAGGCAAATCCCCTTGACCATGCCTGTAGTGGTGTAGAAGCTCCCCTCTACACCCAGGTGGGAGGGGTCTCCTGCCTCTAGTGGTCAGTCCCCTTTACCATGCTTGTGGCAGAATATAAACTTCCCTTACAACAAGGTGGAAGGTATCTTCCACCTGGAGGGTCAAGTTCCCTCTCCCCTTGCTCTAGTGGTATAGGAGTTCCCCCTGACTCCTAGGTTATGGGTTCTCCTGACTGGAGGTGCGAGTCCCCTCTACACTGGCTGCTGGGGTATACAAGCTCCCCTGGACACACAGGTGGCAATGATCTCCTGTCTGGAACAATGAGTCCCCTCTACTTTGGCTGTGGCAGGATACAAGCTCTCCCAGACACCAAGATGGGAAGGTTCTCCCGCCTGTAGTGGCAAGTCTTCTCTACCATGGCTAAGGCGGTATACAAGCACCCCCCTACACACAGGTGGGAGTGGTCTTTCGCATGGAGAGGTGAGTCCCCTCTACCCTGGCTTTGGCAGTATACACGCTCCCCCAACACCAGGTGGGAGTTGTATCCCACCCGGAAGGGGGAGTCCTGCCTACTTTAGCTCTTGACATAAAAGAAATCCCAGTCCACCACGGTGGGAGGGGTCTTCCACCTGCATGGATGTGTTCCTTCAATCCTAGCTGTAGCAGAATAGAAGCTCCCCACACACACACCCAAGTGGGAAGGGTTTCCCGCCTCTAGGGGCATTTCCCCTCTAACCTGGCTGCTGCAGTAATCAAGCTCCCCAGGTCACTCAGGAGGGAGGGGTCTCCTGCATGGAGGGGCAAGTCCTCTCTATCCTGGCTGTGGCGGTATATTTTTCCCCCTTGTTAGGTGCAGGAGAGCAGGACAGGCTGATCTAAGTTGTCTGCATGACATCTGACAAAAGTTAACTGCAGGATAACCCACACACTCAAATCCCCCTCTGTCTGGTTCTTTATCACCTGTTTGCATAAAGTCTGAATACTCAATCCCAATCAAGGTTGATCACTTGACCCCCACCTGTCTGGTGCAACAGAAACCCCAATCTGACCCCTGCCCTATCTGCCTGAGGGCAGAAGATGTCACCCTTAGCAACTACTGTGTGATCCAATCATTGTCCCACCAACAAGGCAGCTTGTAGACCCAGAGACCCCATTAGAATTTGGCTATAAAAACCTCCTCCTGCTGGGCCCCCTTCTCTTTCTCTCTCTGTATTCCTCTCTTGTGTTCACTCTCACATGATCTCTCTTTCTTCTCTTGGTCTTTCTCTTCCTCTCTTTGTGGCCCTGTCAAGGACAGGAGCCTCTATTGTCAGGATTCGGTGACAAACAATCTCTGCAACTCCAATCTGCCACTAGGCACTCCTCTAATTTTTGGCTCTATCAGGGATGATCCTTTTGTCAATAAATCAGTTTCCTCCCTCTTCCTTACACTAACTTTGCATCTCCATCCTTCTACCTTATACTATGTTTGCATCTCCTTCCCTCTCCATTATACTATGTTTGAGAAATGGGTAATGTGTCCTCTCTACCAGTTGACTCTCACTTAAAATGCTTCTTGGAAAACCTCAAAACCCTCTACTTGATACCAGAAATCAAACCCCAAAAAATTGATCAAATATAGCACCCAAAATTAGCCCACTTATCCCCTAGACAAAGTAAATGACCCCCTTTTGGGTTTCTGGATCTCTCCATTCTAAGGGATCATTACAATTATTGTGAGCATTCCAAAAAATGGGTAAAGAGCCCCTATGTCCAAGTTTTTTTCCTGCACCGATCCAATTCTGCTCTCTGCACCTCTTGCAAACCTCTACAAGTTTTTGTAGCTTGCAAACCAACTCCCACAACAATGGATACCCAATTTTCTCCTCCTCCAGACTCATCCACTACTTTTGACCCTGCTGATGAACCTCCATCCTATCACATGGCTCAAATAGGTTTTCACCCTCAACCTTCTGCCCCAGCCCCTCCACCATCTCTCCAACCTCAATAACCTGCTTTCTCCCCTCGAATTACTAGATTTAAAACCCAAACCACTGCTCTTCCTCAAACCGTTGCTCCCTTGCTGGCGTATCAGGTACTAAAATTATCCCTCTACCCACTCACTCCTCTCTTCTCCTGTCAGTGCCCACACCCGGTTCCACCAGATCCTCTTACCAGTTAACCCAAAGCTCAAACTAGCTGAGGAGAGCCTTTGGACCCCTTTCTGAGATCTGGTGACAATTTCCTTTAAAGTTGCTTTGTCATCACTGAAAACAGGTTACTAAGAATTGCACATCCCTTACAGGCTTTTTGGGATATTCATTCCAGTCCTCCCCTCTGCTCAACCTATTCTACTGCTCAAGTTTTCATTGATAGGGAAAATCCCAAACCCCTTTCCCATTATTCTTTTACATCTCCTTTCTCATTCTCAGATCCACCCTAGCTGCTGTCAGCCCCACCTTCCCATCTTGTCCCTCCCTACCCAGGCCCACAGAAAAGTCTTAAATGTCCTTCTCCAGAAATCTTCTCCATGACTGATTTCAGAACTGTCAGCAAAGTGTCTCTACAGAAAAGATAAACTTCCTCTTTTCCTATTACCCTGTTTTACTTGGCCACTGGCTGGAAAAAAAAAATCAGCACTCCAGGTGCTGGACACCTCCTTACTAGTTTTTCACAAAAATATGTAAACAAGGCCTCTGGCCTTCAGCTGGGTTTCACAGAAATAGCTACATTTCTACTATGATAAGAGAAGTTGCCAACTGGGCTCCATGGTAACAGCTAGAAGGGTGAGTCCACTCTACCCTGGCTGCAGAGTTTAAGGAGCTTCCCCTGATTCCCAGGGTGGAGGGGTCGTCTCCCGCCCAGAGGGGTGACATCCCCCTACCCTAGTTGCAGGGGTTTACCAGCTTTCCCAGACACCCAAGAGGAAAGGGTCTCCTGATTGGAAGGGTGAGTCCCCTCTTTTCTGGTTGCTGTGGTATACTAGCCCCCACAACATAACCAGATGGGAGGGGTCTCCTGCTTTAAAGGGCAACTCCCCTCTACCCTGGCTGTAGTGGTTTACTAGCTTTCTGTGACACTCAGGAGGGAGGTGTCTCTTGCCTGGAGTGATGAGTGCCCTCTACCCTGGCTGCAGTAGTATAGAAGGTCCCCCCTACACCCAGGTGGGAGGAGTCTCCCACCTTTAGGGGTGAATCCCCTCTACAATGGCTGCTGCAGTAATCAAGCTCCCTCAGACATCCAGGTGGGAAGAGTCTCCCGGTCGGATGAGTGAGTCTCCTCTATCCTTGCTGCAGAGGTAGAGGAGCTCACCCAGACACCCAGGTTGGAGGGGTCTCCTTACTGGAAGGCAAGTCCACTCTACCCTGGCTGCAGCAGTGTAGGAACTCCCCCTGACACTAAGGTGGGAGGGGTGTCCTGGCTGGAGGGGTGAGTTTCCTTTACCCTAGCTGCAGCGGAATAAGAGCTCTCCCTGAAACCCAGGTGGGTGGGATCTCCCATCTGGTGGGGCGAGTCCCTTCTACTCTTCCTGCTGTGGTAAATTATCTCCCTCTGACACAAGGTGGGAGGATCTCTGGCCTGGAGAGGCAAGGCCTGTCTATCCTGGCTGCAGTGGTACAGGAGGTACCCCCTACACCCAGGTGGGAGGGGTCTCCCATCCTCAGTGGTGAGTCCCCTTTACCCTGTTTGTGGGAGTATATGAACTCCCCTGACAAGCAGGTGGAGGGGATATTCTGCCTGGACTGTCAAGTCCCCTGTCCCTGGCTCTGGTGGTGTAGGAGCTCCCCCAACACTTAGGTTATGATGTCACAAGTGTGGAGGGGGTGTACCAGCTCTCCCAGACACCCAGGTGGGAGGGGTCTCCTGCTTGGAGGGGTGAGTCCCTTCTATTCTGGCTGCTGTGGTATATGAGCTCCTCTCCAAACCCAGATGGGTATAAGAGCCCCCTCCTACCTTCAGTAGGGGTGGGTCTCCTGCCTGGAGGGGTGAGTCGCTGCTAACCCGGCTGCAGCTGTATACAAACCCTCCCTCACCTGACACCCATGTGGGAGGTTTCTATCGACTGGAAGGGCCATGTAGGAGTTACCCCCCTTCCCAGGTGGGAGGTGTCTCTCGCCTGGAGTTGCAAGTTGCATTTACCCTGGCTGCTCAGGTATATGAACTCCACTTGACACCCAGGTGGGAGAGGCTTCTGCCTGGAAGGGTGATTCCACTTTACCATGGCTGCAGCCATTAAGGAGCTTCCCCTGACACCCATGGGAGGGGTCGCCTGCCTAGAGGTGTGACTTCCCTCTACCCTGGCTAAGTGAGTGTACCAGCTCTGCCAGACACCAAGGTGGGAGAGGTCTCCTGCTTGGAGGGAAGAGTCCCCTCTATTCTGGCTGCTATGGTATATGAGCCCCCCATACCCAGATGAGAGGGGTCTCCCACCTGAAGGGGCGAGTACCCTTTACCTGGACCGCAGTGATTTACTAGCTTTCCCTGACACCCAGGTTGGATGGGTCACTAGCCTGGAGAGGCAAGTTCCCTCTAAACTGGCTGTGGCAGTAAAGGATCCCCCTAGGACACCCAGGTGGGAGGCTCTCCGGCCTGGAGAGGCAATTCCCCTCTACTCTGGCTGCAATTGTATAGGAGGTCCCCCCTACACCCAGGTGGAAGGGGTCTCCCGCCTCAGGTGGAAGTACCCTCTACCCAGCCTGTGGCACTCTATGTACTACTCTGACAACCAGGTGGAAGGGATCTTCTGCCTGGAAGGTCGAGTCCCCTCTTCCCTTGCTCTGGCGGTATAGGAGCTCCCCCCAATGTCCAAGTTATAGGGTCTCCCAACTGGAGAGGCGAGTCCCCCCTACACTGGCTGCGGGGTATACGAGCTCCCCTTGAGGGATGTCCCGCCTGGAGCAATGAGTCCCCCCTGCCCTGGCTGTGGCAGTATACAAGGTCTCTCAGACACACAGGTGGCAGGGGTCTCCCACCTGGAGGAACAAGGCTCTCTACCCTGGATAAGGCTGTATACAAGCATCCCCCTACACACAGGTGGGAGTGGACTTCCGCATGGAAGGGAGAGTTACCTCTACCCTGACTTTGGTCGTATACAAGCTCCCTGGACACCCAGGTGGGAGGGGAATCCCACCTGGAAGGGCGAGTCCCCTCTACATTAGTTCTTGCCATACAAGGGCTCCCAGTACACCTAGGTGGGAGGGGTCTTCCACCTGCAGGGCATCTCCCCTCTACCCTGAAATTGGCATTATAGGAGCTTCCTTGGACACCCAGGTGGGAAAGGTCTCCCACCTGTAGGGGCAAGTCCCCTCTACATTGGCTGCTGCAGTAATCAAGCTCCTTCAAACACTCATTTGGGAAGGGTCTCCCCATTGGATGGGTGAGTCCTCTCTATCCTTGCTGCGGAGGTAGAGGATCTAACCAAGACACCCAGATGGGAGGGGTCTTCTGATTTTAAGGCTAAGCCCATTCTACCATGGCTGCAGCAATGTAGGAACTCCCTCTGACACCCAGGTTGGAGAGTATCCCGCCTGGAGAGGTGAGTCTCCTCTACCCTGGCTGCAGTGGAATAAGAGCTCCCCCTGAATCCCAGGTGGGAGGGGTCTCCAATCTGGTGGGGCGAGTCCCTTCTACTCTTCCTGCTGCGGTAAATTATCTCCCCCTAACACCCAGGTAAGGGGGACTCAGGCCTGGAGAGGTGAGGCCCCTCTACCCTGGCTGCAGTGGCATAAGAGTTTCCCCCTACATCCAGGTGGGAGGGGTCTCCCGTCCCCAGTGGCGAGTCCCCTCTACCTTGCTTATGGGAGTATAGGAACTCCCCTGACAACCAGGAGGAAGGGATATTCCACCTGGAGGGCTGAGTCACCTGTCCCCTGGCTCTGGTGGTATAGGAGCTCCTCCAACACCCAGGTTATGGGGTCAAAAGCCTGGAGGGGTGAGTCCCCTCTACCCTGGCTAAGGAGGTATAGGAGTTACCCCCATCGCCAAGTGGTAGGTGTCTCACACCCTGAGGTGTGATTTGCCTCTACCATGGCTACTGGGGTATATGAGCTCACCTGACCCCCAGGTGGGAGGGGTCTTTCACCTTGAGGGGCTAGTCCCCTCTAACCTGGCTAAGGCAGTATAGGAGTTATTCCCATTCCCAGGTGTGAGGTGTCTCTTGCCTGGAGGTGCGAGTCGCCTCTACCCTGGCTGCTGGGCTATATGAGCTCCACCTGACACCCAGGTGGGAGGGGTCTTCTGCCTAAAAGGGCGAGTCCCCTCTACCCAGGGTAAGGTGGTATAAGAGTTACCCCCATTCCCAGGTGGGAGGTGTTTCTTGCCTCAGGTGTGAGTTGCCTCTACCCTGGCTGTAGGGCTATATGAGCTCCATCTGACACCCAAGTGGGAGGGCTCATCCACCTGAAGGGGCAAGTCCACACTACCGTGGCTGCAGCAGTTAAGGATCTTTCCCTAATACCCAGATGGGAGCGTTCTCCCACCTAGAGGGGTGACTTTCTTCTACCCTGGCTGACAGGGTGTACCAGCTCTCCCATACACTCAGATGGGAGGAGTCTCCTGCTTGGAGGGGAGAGTCCCCTCTATTCTGGCTCCTGTGGTATAAAAGCACCTCCATACCCAGATGTGAGGGGTCTCCCGCCTGAAAGAGCGAGTCCCCTGTACCCTGGCTGCAGTGATTTACTAGCTTTCCCTGACACCCAGTTTGGATGGGTCCCTTGCCTGGAGGGGCGAATACCCTCTACCCTGACTGCAGTGATATAGGAGGTCCCCCCTACACCCAGGTGTGAGGGGTCTACCACCTCGAATGGCAAGTCCCCTCTATCCTGCTATGGCAGTATATGAACTCTGTTGGCAACCAGGTGGAAAGGGTCTTCCGTCTGGAGAGTCCAGTCCCAACTCCCTTGGCTCTGGCTGTATAGGAGCTCCTCAACTCCCAGGATATGAGATCTCCCGAATGGAGAGGTGAGTCTCCTCTACACTGGCTTCAGGGGTATACAAGCTTTCCCAGACACCCAGGTGGAAGTGGTATCCCACATGGAAGGGTGAGTCCCCTCTACTTTAGCTCTTGCCATATAGGAGCTTCCACTACACACAGGTTGGAGGGGTCTCCCACCTGTAGGGGTGAGTCCCATCTACCTAGCTGCTGCAGTAATCAAGTTCCCTGGAACACCCAGGAGGTAGGGTCTCCCAATAGGAGGGGCAAGTCCCCACTACCCTGGCTGTGGAGGTATAGGAGCTCAATCAGACACCCAGGTGGGAGAGGTCTTCCGCTTGGAGGGGCGAGTCCCTTCTACCCAAGCTAAGAGGGTGTAGGAGTTACTCCCATTCCCAGGTGAGAGGTGTTTCTCGGCTGGAGGTGGGAGTTGCCTCTACCCTGGCTGCTGGGGTAAATGAGCTCCACCTGACACATAGGTGGGAGGGGACTTCCACCTGGAGGGGTGAGTCCTCTTTACCCTGGTTGAAGGGGTTAAGGAGCTTCCCATGACATCCAGGTGGGAGAGGTCTCCCTCCTAGAGGGGTGACTTCCCTCTACCCTAGCTGAGGAGTTGTATCAGTTCTCCCAGAAAACCAAGTGGGAGGGTTCTCCTGCTTGGAGGGGTGAGTCCCCTCTGTTCTGGCTGCTGTGGTATACAAGCTTCCCCCCATAAACAGATGGGAAGGGTCTCCTGCCTGAGGGGTGCGTCCCTTTTACCCAGGCTTCAGTGGTTTACTAGCTTTCCCTGACTCCCATTTTGGATGGGTCTCTCAATTGCAAGGGCAAGTCCCCTCCACCCTGGATGCTGCAGTAAAGGATCTCCCCCTGACACCCAGGTGGGAGAGTCTCTGTCCTGGAGAGGTGAGTACCCATTACCATGGCTGCAGTGGTACAGGAAGTCCCCCCTACACCCAGGTGGGAGAAGTCTCCTGCTTCCAGTGGCGAGTCCCCTCTGCCATACTTATGGCAGTTTATGAACTCCCCAGACAACCAGGTGGACAAGATATTCCACCTGGAGGGTTGAGTCCCCTCTCCCCTGTCTCTTTATAGGAGTAGTATAGGAGCTCCCCCTGATACCCAGGTTATGAGGTCTCCCGACTGGAGAGGCAAATCCCCATTGGCTGAGGGGTTATAGGAGCACCTCCTGACACCCAGGTGGGAGGGGTTTCCCGCAATGAGCAATGAGTCCCCCCTACCCTGGTTGTGGCAGTATACAAGCTCTCCCAGACACCCAGGTGGGAGGGGTCTCCTGCCTGGAGGAGCAAGTCTTCTCTACCCTGGCTAAGGCGGTATACAAGCTCCCCCAACACCCAGGTGGGAGGGGTATCCTGCCTTGAAGGGTGAGTCCCCTCTACTTCAGTTCTTACCATATGAGAGCTCCCAGTACACCCAGGTGGGAGAGGACTTCAGCCTGCAGGGGCGTGTTCCCTCTAACCTGACTGTGGCACTATAGGAGCTCCAGCTGACCCCCAGGTGGGAGGGGTCTTCCGCCTGTAGGGGCGAGTCCCCTCTACACTGGCTGCTGCAGTAATCAAGCTCCCTCAGACAGCCAGGTGGGAAGGGTTTCTCCATTGGACGTGCGAGTCCCCTCTACCCTTGCTTCGGATATAGAGGAGCTCACCCAGACACCGAAGTGGGAGGGGTCTCCCAACTGGAAGGGCAAGTCAGCCCTAACCCGGCTGCAGCAGTGTAGGAACTCCCCCTGACACCCAGGAGGGAGGTGTCTTCCGCTTGGAGGGGTAAGTCCTCTCTACCCTGGCTCTGTGGTCAGAGGAGCTCCCTAGGACACCCAAGTGAAGGGGTCTCCCTCCTGGAGGGGCGAGTCCCCTCTACCCTGCCTGTGGCGGTATAGGATCTCCCCTCACACACCCAGGTGGCATGGGTCTCCCACCTGGAAGGGCAAGTCCCCTGAACCCTGGCTGTTAGAGTAATTAAGCCTCCCCTGGACACCCAGGTGGGAGGGGTCTCCTGATTGGACGGGCGAGTACCCTCTACACTTGCTGCAGAGGGATAGGAGCTCACCCAGACACCAACGTGGCAGGGGTCTACCAACTGAAAGGGCAAGTCCGCTCTACCCTGACTACAACAGTATAGGAACTCCCTCTGACACCCCAGTGGGAGGGGTGTCCTGCCTAGAGGGTGACTCCACACTACCCTGGCTGAGGGGGTGTACCAGCACTCCCAGACACCAAGATGGAGAGGTCTCCTGCTTGGAAGGTTGAGTCCCCTCTATTCTGCCTGCTGTGTATACAAGGTCTCCCCCATTTCAAGATGGGAGGTGTCTCACTCCTGAAGGGATGAGTCCCCTGTACCCTGGTTGCAGAAGTATTCTAGCTTTCCCTGAAACCCAGGTTGGATGGACCTCTTATCTGGAGGGGCGAGTCCCCTCTACCATGGCTGCTGCGGTAAAGGATCCCCCCTGATACCCAGGTGGGAGGCTCCCTGGATGGGAGAGGTGAGTCCTCTCTACCCTGGCTGCAGTGGTATAAGAGCTCCACCCTACACCAAGGTGGGAAGGGTCTCCTGCCTCAAGTGGTGAATTACCTCTACCCTGCCTGTGGCAGTTTATGAACTCCCCTGACAACCAGGTGGAAGGGATCTTCCACCTGGAGGGTCGAGTACCCTCTCCCGGGGCTCTGGTGGTATAGAAGCTCCTCCAACACCCAGGTTATGGGGTTTCCAGACAGGAGGGTGAATACCCTCTACACTGCCTGTGGTGTATACGACCTCCCACTGACACCCAGGTGGAAAGGTCTCCCGTCTGGAGCAATGAGTCCCCCCTCCTTGGGCAGTGGCAGTATACAAGCTCCCGTAGACACTCAGATGGGAGGGGGTCTCCCACCTGGAGGGGCAAGTCTTCTCTATCCTGGCTAAGGCGGTAAACTAGCGCTCCCCTACACATATATGAGGGAGAGCTCCTATACCACAGCAGGCTCGTATACCATCTTCTGCATGGATGGGAATGATCTTCCGCATGTATGGGCAAGTCCCCTCTACCCTGGCTTTGTCCGTATACAAGGTCCCCTGACACACAGGTGGGAGCGGTATCCCACCTGGAAGAGTGGCTGCAGAAGTATAAGAGCTCCCCCTGACACCCTAGTGGAAGGGGTCTTTCATCCATTGCTGGGAGTACACTGGACCCAGATGCAGCAGTATAGGAGCTCCTCCTGACACCCAGGTTGAAGGGTTCTCCCACCTGGAGGGGCGAGTCTCCTCTACCCTGGCTGCGGTGGTAATTGAGCTCTCCCAACACCCAGGTCAGAGGGGTCTCCCGCCTGGAGGGGCGAGTCCCCTCTATCCTTGCTGCAACGGAATATATGGTCCCCCAGACACCAATATGTGAGGCGTCCCCAGCCTAGAGAGGCAAGTCCCTTCTAACCTGGCTAAGGTGGTATGCATGCTCTCCACGACGCCCAGGTGGGAGGGGTCTCCTGCATGGAGGGGCAAGTCCCCATTATCCTGGCTGCAGCAGTATACAAGACCCCCCGTGACACCCAGGTGCGAAGGATCTCCCACCTGTCAGGGCGATTCCCCTCTACCCTGGCTGCTGTGCTATATGAGCTCCCCCTGACACCTGGTGGGAGGGGTCTCCTGCCTGGTGGGGCAAGTACACTCTACCCTAGTTTTGGTGGTATTAGATCTCCTCCCAACAACCAGGTGGAGGCGTCTGCTGCCTGAGGAGCATTCCCCTCTACTCTGGCTAAGGATGTATATAAGCTCCCCACGACACCCAGGTGGGAAGGTGTCCTGCCTGGATGGGCGAGTCTCCACTATCCTGGCTGCAGCGGTATCGGTGCTCCCCCGACAACCAGGATAGAGGGTTCTCTTGACTGGAGGGGCGAGTCCCCTCTACCCTGGCTGCAGCAGTATTGGAGCTTACCCTGACACCTGGGTGAGAGACAGGCGAGTCCCCTCTACTTTGGCTGGTGCCCTATAAGGTGGAAGGAGTCTTCAGCCTGCAGGGGCGACATCTCTACCATGACTGTGGCAGTATAGGAGCTCCCCCAGACACCCTGAGGGGAGGGGTGTCCCACCTATAGGGGCGAGATTCCTCTAACCTGACTACAGCGCTATTCAAGCTCCCCCTGTCAACCAGGTGGGAGGGGTCTCCCGAATGGAGGGGTGAGTCACTGCTACCTGCCTGCAGCAGTATAGGAGCCACCCCCACACACACCCATGTGTGAGAGGTCTCCTGCCTTGAGGAACGAGTTGCCTCTTCCATGGTTGCTGGGGTATACCAGCTCCCATGACACTCAGGTGGGAGGAGTACCCTTCCTGGAGGGGCGAGTCCACTCTACCATGGCTGTGGTGGTATACCAGCGGGACATCCATGTGTGAGGGGTCTTCCACCTGGAGAGATGTCCGCTCCACCCTAGCTGCAGCAGTATACAAGCTCCCCCAAACACCCATGTGGGAGAGGTCTTCCGCCTTGAATGGGAGAACCCTCTACCCTGGGTGCGGCGGTGTAGGAGCTCCCTCAGACACCCAGGTGGGAGGGTCTCCCGCATGGAGTTGTAAGTCCCCTCTATTCTGGCTGAGGCCATATAGGAGCATCCCGGCACTCACATTAGAGAGGTCTCTTAACTGGAAGGGCGAATCCCCTCTACCCTGGCTGCAGAGGTATTTGAGCTTCCCCCAACACCCAGGTGGGAGAAGTCTCCCACCTGGAGGGGCAAGTCCCCTCTCCCCTGGCTGAGGCAGTATATAAGCTCCACCAACGTCCAAGTTGGGGGCCTCCGGCCTGGTGTTAGGAGTCCCCTCTACACTGGCTGCGGCAGTGTACAAGCTCCTACAGACACCCAGGTAGAGGGATCTCCCACTTGAAGGGGCAAGTCCCTTCTACCCTGGCTAAGGCAGTATACAAGCTTCCCCAGAAACCCAGGTTGGAGGGGTCTCACGCCTGGAAGGACGAATCCCTCCACTTTGGCTGGTGCCGTATCAAAGCTCCCTGGACACCCAGGTGGGAGGGGTCTCCCGTCTGCAGGGGTGAAACCCTCTTCCCTGACTGTGGTGGTATAGGAGTTCACCCCTACACCCAGGTGGGAGGTATATCTCCCTGGAGGGGCGAGTCCCTGCTACTCTGGCTGCTGAGGTATACGAGCCTCCCCCCACATACACCCAGGTGGGAAGGGTCTCCCGCCTAGAGTGGTGAGTCTGTTCTACCTGGATGTTGCAGTATAGGAACTTCCCTGACAACCAGGTTAGAGTGGTTTCTTGTCTGGAGGGGCGAGTCCCCTCCACACTTGCTGCAGTGGTACAGTGTTGAGAGCCATGGCCAGGTCAAGATGGTGCCTGACATTTTGCCAGAAGGGGACTTTCCTGCTGCCTAGGGTGCCTGCTATTTTTGAGTTCCCTCGGAGTTCCCCTTGAGTTCCGGTTGAGCTCTTGCGGAGTTCCTACAGAGTTAATGTGGGTTGGTTGAGTTCCGGTTGAGCTCACGTGGAGTTCCTGGAGGGTGACCTTCGCGTGAGTTAAAAAATAAAGTTCGTTCCTGCTTGAATCTACAAGTGGCTCCACCTCCCGGTTATTTGTGCCCAGCCAGACTGCGGCAGTAAAGGAGCTCCCCCTGAACACCCAGGCGGGAGGGGTTTCCCGCCTGGAAGGGCAATTCCCCTCAACCCTAGCTGCAGTGGTATAGGAACTATTCCCCCCACACACAACCAGGTGGAAGGGTTTCCCACCTGGAGCAGCGAGACCCCTGTACCATGGATGAGGAGGTATACAAGCTCACCTGAGAAACCCAGGTGGGAGGGATCTCCTGCCTGGTGGGGCGATTCTCCTGTACTTTGGCTGGTGCCATATAAGAGCTCCCAGGACACCCAGGTTGGAGGGGTCTTCTGGCTGCAGGGGCAAGTCCCATCACCCTGGCTGTGGCACAAAGTGAGCTCCATCTGACACCCAGGTGGGAAGGGTCTCCTGCCTTGAGGGGTGAAGTCTCCTCTAGTTTGGGTTGTGGCATATAAGAGCTCCCTGGAGAATCATACACCAACAAGACTTGACGATCATTAATATATATGCCCCAAACAATGGTGCAGCTATGTTCATCAAACAAACTCTTCTCAAGTTCAAGAGTCAAATAGACCACAACACAATAATCATGGGAGATTTTAACACACCTCTCTCACCACTGGACAGATCTTCCAAACAAAAGTTGAATAAAGAAACCATAAAGCTCAATAATACAATTAATAACTTAGACTTAATTGATATATACAGGATATACCACCCAACATCGAGCAGATACACTTTCTTCTCAGCAGCACATGGATCCTTCTCAAAAATAGACCATATATTATGTCACAGGGCAAATATTAGCAATTGCAAAGGAGTAGAGATACTACCATGCATTTTATCTGATCATAATGGAATGAAATTGGAAATCAATAATAAAATGAAAAAGAAAAAATCCTACATCACATGGAGATTAAACAATATGCTACTGAATGAACAAAGGGTTACAGAAGACATCAAAGAGGAAATTAAAAAATCCTTAGAGGTAAATGAAAACTCAGACACAACTTATCAAAATCTTTGGGACACTATGAAAGCAGTACTGGAGGAAAATTCATTTCATGAAGTTCATTCCTTAAAAGAAGGAAAAGCCAACAAATAAATGACCTCACACTACACCTCGAAGCCCTAGAAAAAGAAGAACAAATCAGCAGCAAATACAGTAGAAGGCAAGAAATAATTAAAATCAGAGCTGAAATCAATGATATTGAAACAAAAGAAACAATCGAAAAAACTGACAAAACTAAAAGTTGGTTCTTTGAAAAAATAAATAAGATTGATAGACCACTAGCCACGCTAACAAAGAAGAGAGAGAACCCAAATTACTAGCTTACGGGATGAAAAAGGCAACATCACAACAGACAATTCAGAAATACAGAAGATAATTAGAAATTATTTTGAAACCCTGTACTCTAATAAAATAGAAGATAGTGAAGGTATCGATAAATTCCTTAAGACATATGAGCTACCCAGATTGAGTCAGAATGATATAAACAACCTAAACAGACAAATATAAAGTGAGGAAATAGAAGAAGCCATTAAAGGCTACCAACCAAGAAAAGCCCAGGACCAGATGGATATACAGCAGAGTTTTACAAGAATTTTAAAGAAGAACTAATACCAATACTCTATAATCTATTTCAGGAGATAGAAAAAGAGGGAGAACTTCCAAATTCATTCTATGAGGCCAATATCAATCTGATTCCCAAACCAGATAAAGACACCTCAAAGAAAGAAAACTACAGACCAATATCCCTAATGAATTTAGATGCAAAAATCCTCAATAAAATTCTGGCAAATCGGATACAAAAACATATCAAAAAGATTGTGCACCATGATCAAGTAGGATTCATCCCTGGGATGCAAGGCTGGTTCAGTATATGGAAATCAATAAATGTTATTCACCACATTAATAGACTTAAAGATAAGAACCATATGATCATCTCGATTGACTCAGAAAAAGCATTTGACAAAGTACAGCATCCCTTTATGTTTAAAACACTAGAAAAACTAGGGATAACAGGAACTTACCTCAACATTGTAAAAGCTATCTATGCTAAGCCTCAGGCTAGCATCATTCTAAACGGAGAAAAACTGAAGGCATTCCCTCTAAAATCTGCAACAAGACAGGGATGCCCTCTCTCACCACTTCTATTCAATATAGTTCTTGAAATACTGGCCAGAGCAATTAGACAGACAAAAGAAATTAAAGGCATTAAGATAGGAAAAGAAGAACTTAAATTATCACTATTTGCGGATGATATGATCCTATACCTAGAAGACCCAAAAGGGTCTACAAAGAAACTCTTAGAGCTAATAAATGAATTCAGCAAAGTGGCAGGATATAAAATCAACATGCATAAATCAAAGGCATTCCTGTATATCAGCGACAAATCTTCTGAAATTGAAATGAGGAAAACCACCCCATTCACAATATCCTCAAAAAAAAATAATAAAATACTTGGGAATCAACCTAACAAAAGAGGTGAAAGATTTATACAATGAAAACTATAGAACCCTAAAGAGAGATATAGAAGAAGATCTTAGAAGATGGAAAAATATACCCTGTTCATGGATAGGCAGAACTAACATCATCAAAATGGCGATATTACCAAAAGTTCTCTATAGGTTCAATGCAATGCCAATCAAAATCCCAATGGCGTTTCTTGTAGAAATAGATAAAGCAATCATGAAATTCATATGGAAAAATAAAAGACCCAGAATAGCAAAAGCAATTCTAAGCAGGAAGTGTGAATCAGGAGGTATAGCGATACCAGATTTCAAACTGTACTACAGAGCAATAGTAACAAAAACAGCATGGTACTGGTACCAAAACAGGTGGGTGGACCAATGGTACAGAATAGAGGATACAGAGACCAATCCAAAAAATTACAACTATCTTATATTCAATAAAGGGGCTAAAAGCATGCAATGGAGGAAGGATAGCATCTTCAACAAATGGTGCTGGGAAAACTGGAAATCCATTTGCAACAAAATGAAACTGAATCCCTTTCTCTCACCATGCACTAAAGTTAACTCAAAATGGATCAAGGAGCTTGATATCAAATCAGAGACTCTGCATCTGATAGAAGAAAAAGTTGGCTCCGATCTACATATTCTGGGGTCAGGCTCCAAATTCCTTAATAGGACACCTATAGCACAAGAGTTAAAAACAAGAATCAACAAATGGGACTTACTCAACCTAAAAAGTTTTTTCTCAGCAAGAGAAACAATAAGAGAGGTAAATAGGGAGCCTACATCCTGGGAACAAATTTTTACTCCTCACACTTCAGATAGAGCCCTAATATCCAGAGTATACCAAGAACTCAAAAAATTAAACAATAAGAAAACAAATAACCCAATCAACAAATGGGCCAAGGACCTGAACAGACACTTCTCAGAGGAGGACATACAATCAATCAACAAGTACATGAAAAAATGTTCACCATCTCTAGCAGTCAGAGAAATGCAAATCAAAACCACCCTATGATACCATCTCACTCCAGTAAGATTGGCAGCCATTATGAAGTCAAACAACAACAAGTGCTAGCGAAGATGTGGGGAAAAGGGTACACTTGTACATTGCTGGTGGGACTGAAAATTGATGCGGCCAATTTGGAAAGCAGTATGGAGATTCCTGGGAAAGCTGGGAATGGAACCACCATTTGACCCAGCTATTGCCCTTCTCGGACTATTCCCTGAAGACCTTAAAAGAGCATACTATAGGGATACTGCTACATCGATGTTCATAGCAGCACAATTCACAATAGCTAGACTGTGGAACCAACCTAGATGCACTTCAATAGATGAATGGATAAAAATAATGTGGCATTTATACACAATGGAGTATTACTCATCTCTAAAAAATGACAAAATCATGGCATTTGCAGGGAAATGGATTGCATTAGAGCAGATTATGCTAAGTGAAGCTAGCCAATCCCTAAAAAACAAATGCCAAATATCTTCTTTGATATAAGGAGAGCAACTAAGAACAGAGCAGGGAGGAAGAGCATGAGAACAAGACTAACATTAAACAGGGACGAGAGGTGGGAGGGAAAGGGAGAGAGAAGAGAAATTGCATGGAAATGGAAGGAAACCCTCATTGTTATACAAAATTACATATAAGAGGGTGTGAGGGGAAAGGGAAAAAAAGTGAGAGAAATGAATTACAGTAGATGGGGTAGAGAGAGAAGATGGGAGGGGAGGGGAGCGGGGATAGTAGAGGATAAGAAAGGTAGCAGAATACAACAGTCACTAGTATGGCAATATGTAAAAACGTGGATGTGTAACCGATGTGATTCCGCAATCTGTATACGGGGTAAAAATGCGAGTCATAACCCACTTGAATCAAATGTATGAAATATGATATGTCAATAGCTTTGTAATGTTTTGAACAACCAATAAAAAAAAAAGAGCTCCCTGGACACCCTGATGGGAGGGGTCTCCCTGGCTGTCACGGTATTCAAGCTCCCCCCTGGACAATCAGGGAGGAATGGTCTCCCACATGGAGGGGAAATTCCCCTCTACCCTGGCTAAGGCGATATACAAGTTCCCCTGACACACAGGTGGGAGAGTTTTCCCGCCTGGAGGGGCGAGTACCCTCTACTTTGGCTGGTGTCCTATAAGAGCTCCCTGGATACCCAGGTGGGAAGGGTCTCCTTCCTGCAGAGGTGAACACCTCTACCTTAGCTGTGGCAGTCTAGGAGTTCCCCCCAACACCCGGTTGAAAGGGGTCTCCCGCCTGTAGAAGCGAGTCTCTTCTACCCTGGCTGAAGCCGTATTCCAGCTCCCCCCACAACCAAGTGGAAAGTGTGTCCAACTGGAGAGGTGAGTCCCCTCTACCCTGGCTGCAGAGGTATAGAATCTCCCCCAACACACTGGTAAGAAGAGTGCCTCCCCTGGAGTGGCGAGTCCCTGCTATCCTAGCTGTGGCAGTATATGACCCCATCCAGGGGTCTTCCGCCTGGATGGGCTAGTCACCTCTACCCTGGCTGCGGATGTATACAAGTTCTCGCCGATTCCCACATGGGATGGGTCTTCTGCCAGGAGGGGTGAGTCACCTCTACCATGGTTGCTGGGGTATAGGAGCTCCCATAACACCCAAGTGGGAAGGCCACCCCCCAGGGGTGAGTCCCGTCTACCATGGCTGCAAATGTATAAGAGACACCCACATGAAAAGGGTCTTCCGCCTGGAGGGGCAAGTACGCTCTACCCTGGCTGTAGCAGTATAAAAGCTTCCCCTGACACCCAGGTGGAAGGGGTCTCCTGCCTTCAGTGGTGAGTCCCCTCTACCTGGCTGTGGCTGTGTATGAGCTCCCCCAGACACCCAGGTGGGAGCGGTATCCTGCATGGAGGTGCGAGTCCCCTCTATTTTGGCTGAGGCAGTATAGGACCTCCCCCCTACACCCAGGATAGATGGGTCTCTTGATAGGAGGGGCGAGTACTCTCTTTTCTGGCTGTGCCAGTATTCAAGCTTGCCCCAACACCAGGTGGGAGAGGTTTCCGACCTGGAGTGGAGAGTTTTCTCTCCCTGGCTGTGGCAGGATACAAGCTCCCCTGATACCCAGGTGAGAGGGGTCTCCAGCCTGGAGCAACAAGTCCCCTCTACCTTGGCTGCAGCGTTATACAAGCTCCCCCAGACACTCAGGTGGGAGAGGTCTCCACATGGAGAGGAAAGTCCCCTCTACCCTGGCTAAGGCTGTATACAAGCTCGCCCCACCCCAAAGCACAGGTGCAAGGGGTCTTTTGCCTGCATGGGCGAGTCCCCTATACCCTGGTTGTGTGGTATAGGAGCTTCCCCCACAACCAGGTTAGAGAGTTCTCTTGACTGGAGAGGTGAGTTCCCTCTACCCTTGCTGCAGCAGTATTGGAGCTTCCCCTGACACCCAGGTGGGAGGGTTCTCCTTCCTGGAAGGACGAGTCCCCTCTACTTTGGCTGGTGCCTTATAAGGGCTCCCTGGACACCCAGGTGGGAGGGGTCTTCTGACTGGAGGGGCAAACCCCTCTACCCCGGCTGTTGCAGTATAGGATCTCCCACACACACCCTGTTGTGTGGCGATTCCACTCTATCCTGGCTGCAAATGTATAGGAGCTCCCCTGAACCCAGGTGGGAGGAGTCTTTCCCCTGGAGAGGCGAATCCCTGCTACCCTGGCTGAAGCGGTATATGAGACCCCACCTCAGGACACCCAGGTGGGAGGGGCCTCTTGCCTGGAGGGTGGAGTCCCCTCTACCCTGGCTGTGGTGGTACACCAATTCCCTCATATTCCCAGGTGGGAGGGGTCTATCACCTGGATGGTTGACTCGCCTCTAACATGGCTGCTGGGGTATATGAGCTCCCTTGATACCCAGGTGGGAGGTGTCCTTTGCCTAGAGGGTCGTGTCCCCTCTACCATGGCTCAAGCTGTACATATGCTCCAAAAGACACCCACATGGGAGGGGTCTTCCCACTGGAGGAGCCAGTCCACTCTACCCTGGCAGTAGCAGTATAGGAGCTCCTCCTGACACCCAGGTGGGTGGGGTCTCCCACCTAGAGTAGTGAGTCCCCTCTACCCTGGTTTTGGCAGTGTTTAAGCTCCCCCAGACACCCAGGTGCGAGGAGAATGGAGGGGCGAGTACACTCTATTCTGGCTGAGGTGGAATAGGAGCTCCTCAGGACACCCAGGTTGTAGGGGTCTCTTGACTGGAAGGGCGAGTCCCTTATTCTCTGTCTGCTGCAGTATTTGAGTTCCTCCAGACACACACGTGGGAGGGTTCTCCCCCTGGAGGGGCGAATCACCTCTCCCTGGCTGCAGCTATAGGAGCCCCCCCCCATCACCCATGTAGGAAGGGTCCTCCACCTGGAGTGATGAGTCCCCTCTTCACTGGCTGAGGGACTGTACCAGCTATCATAAAAGCCAGGTGGGAAAGTTCTCCTGCCTGGAGAGGCAAGTCCCCTCTCTTCTGGCTGCTGTGATATACGAGATACCCCCATACTCAGATGGGAGGGGTCTCCCACCTGAAGGGCTGAATCACCTCTACCCTGGTTGCAGTAGTATACTAGCTTTCCCTGACATCCAGGTTGGATGGAGCTCTCTCCTGGAGAGGTGAGTCCCCTCTACCCTGACTGTGGCGGTAAAGGATCTCCCCATGACACCCAGTTGGGATGGTATCTGGCCTGGAGAGGGGAGTCCCCTCTAACCTGGCTGCAGTGATATAGGAGGTCCCCCTACACCCAGGCGGGAGAGGTCTCCCACCTGGAGCAAAGAGTCCTCTCTATCCTGGCTGTGGTGGAATACAAGCTCTCCCAGACACCCAGGTGGGACAGGTCTCCCACATGGAGGGGCAAGTCCCCACTACCCTGGCTCCAGCGGTATAAGAGCTGTCCCCCAACACTCAGGTGGGAGGATCTCCCACCTGAAGATTCGAGTCCCCTCAACCCTGGCTGCGAGGGTATAAGAGCCCCCTCTTACCTCCAGAAAGGAGGGGTCTCCCACCAAGGGATGAGTTGCTTTACCCCAGCTGCAGCTGTATAGGAAACACACCTGGCCAAATACCCATGTGGGATGGGTCTTCCACCTGGAGGGTCAAGTCCCCTCTACACTGGCTAAGGCGGTATAGGAGTTTCCCCCATTCCAAGGTGGAGGTGTCTCTCGTCTGTGGTGCAAGTCGCCTCTAACCTGGCTGCTGGGGTATATGAGCTCCACCTGACCCCCGGGTGGGAGGGGTATCCTGCCTGGATGGGCAAGTCCCCTCTACTTTAGCTCTTTCCATATAAGAGCTCCCAGTACACCAATGTAGGAGTGGTTTCCGCCTGGAGGGGCATGTACTCTACCCTGCTGTGGCAGTTTAGGAGCTCCAACACACACACACCCAGGTGGGAGGGGTCTCCCGCCTCTAGGGGTGAGTCCCCTCCTCCCTGGCTGCTGCAGTAATCAAGCTCGCCCAGACACCCAGGTGGGAGGGTTCTCCCGATTGAAGGGGCAAGTCCCCTCTACACTGGCTGCAGAGGTATAGGAGTTCACCCAGACACCCAGGTGGGAAGGGTCTCCCCTTGGAAGGGCAAGTCTTCTCTACCCTTGCTGCAGCGGTAGAGGAACTCCCCCTGACACGCAGATGGGAGGGGGTCTCCCGCTTAGACATGGGAGTCTCTTCTAACCTGGCTGCTTTGGTATAGGAGATCCCCTGACACCCCATTGAAAGGAGTCTTCTGCCAGGAGGATAGAGTCCTCTCTACCTTGCTGCAGCGGTATAGGAGCTCCTCAGGATACCCAGGTGGAAGGGGTCAACAGCCAGGAGGGGGGAGTCGACTCTTCCCTGGCTGCTGCCGTATACTAGAGTGGTCTTCCACATGAACAGGCGAGTGCCTGCTACCCTGGCTAAGATGGTACACAAGCTCCCTGTGACACCCAGGTGGGAGGGGTCTCCTGCCTCAAGGGGTGAGTCCCCTTTAACCTGCCTACGGTGGTATATGAGCACCTACACCCACACCCTTGTGGTCGGGGTCTCCTGCCTGGAGGGGCGAGTCCCCTCTACCCTGGCTGGGACAGTATATTAGCTCCCCTGATTCCCCTGTGGAAGGGGTCTTCCACCTGGAGTGGGGAGTTTCCTCTACCTATCCTGTGGAGGTATAGGAGCACCCCTGAACACCCAGGTGGAAGGAGACTCTACCCTGGAGGGGTGAGTCCCCTCTACCCTCACTATGGTGGTATAAAAGCTCCCCCTGACACCCAGGTGGGATGTGTACCCCGCCTCAAGTGTCGATTCCCCTCTACCCTGGCTATGGCAGTATAAGAGCTCCCCCTGTCACACAGGTAGGAAGGGTCTCCCGCCTAGAGCAGTGAATCCCCTCTACCCTTGCTGTGGAGGTGTACAACCTTCCTCAGACTCCCAGGTGGGAAGGGTCTCCCACCTGGAGTGATGAGTCCCCTCTAATTTGGCTGGTGCCATATAAGAGCTCCCAGGACACCCACGTGGGAGTTGTCTCCTGACTGGAGGGGCGAGTCCCCCCTACCCTGGCTGGGAGGTTTAGGAGCTCCCCGGACACAATGGTGGAAGGGGTCTCACGCCTGGAGTGGCACATCCCCTTTACTCTGGCTTTGGCGGTATAAGAGCTCCCCCTGACACCCAGGTGGGAGGGGTATCCTGCTGGATCAGCGAATCCCCTCTACCTAGGCTGTGGCAGGATAAGAATTCCCCCTGCCACCCTGGTAGGAAGGGTCTCCCGCCTAGAGCAGGGAATCCCCTCTACCCTAGCTGTGCATGTATACAAGCTTCCCCATACACCCAGGAGGGGCCACTCCCCTCTAACCTGGCTTTGGTGGTATATAAGCTATACAAGACCCCAGCACCCAGGTGGGAGGGGTCTCCCACCTGGAGGGGCGAATCCCCTCTACTTTGGCTAGTGCCATATAAAAGCTCCCAGGACACCCACGTGGGAGGCCTCTCCCAACTGGAGGAGTGAGTCCCCTCTACCCTGGCTGGGAGGTATAGGGGCTTCCCCAGTCACCAGGTGGGAGGGGTTTCCCGACTGGAGGATCGAGTCCCCTCTAAACTGGTTGCAGTGGTATAGGAGCCCCCTTGACACACAGGTGGGAGTGGACTCTCGCCTGGAGGGGTGAGTCCCTGCTAAACTGACTGCGTGGTATAAAAGCACCCCAAGACACCCAAGTGGAAGGGGTCTCCAGCCTGGCAGGGCGAGTGCCCTCTATCCTGGATGTGGTGGTATATGAGCTCCCCTTGACACTCAGGTTGGAGGGGTCTTCACCTGGAGAGGCGAGTTTCCTCTAACCTGGCTGCAGGAAACCTGCAGCTCCAGGTTTCTAGCCTGGAGGCACAAGTCCCCTCTACCCTGGTTGGGGCAGTGCACTAGCTCCCCCAACACCCAGTTGGGAGGCATCTCCTGCCTGGAGGGGCGAGTCCCCTCTACACTGCTGATAGAGTTATATGAGTTAACCCAGACACACAGGTGAACAGTGTCTCCCGCCTGGAAGGGTAAGTACCTGTTACCCTGGCTGCAGCTCTATAAGAGCCATCCTTACAAACCCAGGTGGGAGTGGTCTCTTGCCTGGAATGGCAAGTCCCTGCTACTTTGGCTGCACCTAGATACGAGCGAGCTTCCCCTGACACCCAAGTGAAAGGGGTATCCTGCCTGGAGGGGCAAGTCCCTGCTACCTTGGCTGCAGTTGTACAGGAGCCCAAACCTCAAGGGGCACCCAGGTGGAAGGGATCTCATGCCTGTATGGGTGAGTCCCCTGTACAGAGACTGAGGCAGAATACAAGCTAGACTGGACACACAGGTAGGAGGGGTCTCTCACCTGCAGGAGCCAGTTTGTTCCACCCAGGCTGCAGAGGTATATCGCCTCCCACAGACAACCATGTCTTTTCCATGCACCCAGGTCCAGGTTCTAGCATTTGGCTCTCCATTACTGTGTGCAGTTCCTTGCTTGAGCCCCTGGCTGCCCTTCTCAAGGACCCTGTCCCTCTCCCTTGGTTTCAGGCCCCTTTTGCCAGCTTTCTCCTGTGCGTCCCCTCTGTTCCCCTCATGCTGTGGTATCCTGGCACTGCCCAGAGCCTCTGCTATTCCTGCTTCACTCTAGCCTAGGCTCCTCAAATGGGTCCCACAGCCCACCGACCCCCCCAACTTCCGCACACCAGGTATCCCCTCATAGTATCCCCTTTTGCCCCTCATTGGTCCAGGACCCTCTCTGAGGATCTACTCACCTGGGGCAGGAGAGCAGATTTGGTGGTCTCTGCACCCTGAATGCTCCCTATGGGAAACACAGTCCTGCCAGTCACCTGTACCTTGAGGCCTGCCAGTTCACATGGGACTTGCTCCAACCCAGCCCTGAGAAATCTCCTCCCTTCCCTCCCCTGCTCTCTGGCCTTGCATGCTGCCCACAGCCCAACACAGTGTTCCCTAACCCTGACCCTTTGTGCTCCAGTCTCCAGGCCTGGGTGCTCACCAGGGCCCCTGACTGTGATCCTCATGTCCTTTGACATAGCATGGAGTCTCCTCCTGTTGGGTTTGACTTGTGGGCCCCTTACTTGGGCCCCTATCAGGCTCACCTAGGTGCCCATTTCGCTTCCTTATGTCTCCTGGCCTCACGCAGCCCCTACCTCTCTTCCCATTGCACTTTTTCCTGGCACTTGCAGGTCTCCTGCTCCTTGGGTCCTTCATCACATCGCTTGAGCCTGTGGTGGCCCTTCTTGCTCACTGCTTTTCTGGCCATTGTCTGAGGGCCCTTTGCTGGGGCCGCTTCCCTGTTCCCCTTGCCTTTCCTGTACCTCAGTACCCTAGTGCAGCCCTGCCTTCCTGGCCTAGCGTTCCCTGCTCTCCCCTGACCTAGGCCCTCCTATAGTTCCCTTGCCTGGGCTCCTTGCTGGGGTCATTACCCCCAGCCCATCCACACCTGTCCTCTGGCACTTCACGCTGTGCCCTCCTTTGATGCTCCTGTCCTTTGTGTCCCTGCCATGCCCATTTTCCTGATGCCCTTCCCAGTATGCTTACCCAGGCCAATCAACTTGGCCTGGCCTCTTGGCCCTGGGGGCTCCCTTTGGGAAAACGTAGCCCTGCCCCTTGCCTGGGCAGTATGGCCGCCCTCAGCCAGGGCCCTGTTCCTGACCTCTGACACCCTGCAGTGAACCAGGCCTTGATCTCTTCTCCCCCTGTGCCAGCCGCTTTCTCCCCTCCCACCCCTCTCTATCCAAATTTCTTTTCATTCACCCAGGTTCAGGTGCTAGCACTTGGCTCTCCATTACTGAGCCCGGCTCCTTGCTTGAGCCCCTGGCCACCCTTCTCGAGGACCCTGTCCCTGTCCCTTGGTTTCAGGCCCCTTTGCCAGCTCTCACCTGTTCTTCCCCTCTGTTCCCTCATGTGGTGGTATCATGGCACTGCCCAGAGCCTCTGCTACCCCTGCTTTTCTCTAGCCTAGGCTCCTCAAATTTGTCCTGAGCCCAGCGACCACTCCCTCCAACCTCTGCATGCAAGGTAACCCTCTAGTACACTCTTTTGTCCCTCATTAATCCAGGTTCCTCTCTAAGGATCTACTCATCTAGGGCAGAAAAGCGAATTTGGCTGGTCTCTGCACCCTTAAAGCTCCCTATGAGAAACACAGCCCTGCCAGTCACCTGAGTCCCTTTCACCACCTGTACCTTGAGGCTTGCCAGTTCACATGGAATTTGCTCCAACCCAACCCTGAGTGATCTCCTGCCTTCCTTCCCCTGTTCTCTGGCCTTGCATGCTGCTCTACCCAAACCCAGCCCTCCCTAACCCTGACATTTGTGCTCCAGTCTCTGGGCCTAGGTGCTTGTCTAGGCCCCTGACCATGTTCCTCATGTCCCTTGACATAGCATGGAGTATCCTCTTGTTGGGTCTGATCTGGGAGCCGCTTTTTGGGACTACCAGTGGGCACACGTAAGTGCTTCTTGTGCTTCCCTCTGTCTCCTGGTCCTCATGCAGCCCCTACGTCCCTTCCCATTGCGCTTTTTCCTGGCCCTTGCAGGTCTCCTTCTCCTTGGGTCCCTCTTCACAATTGGATGGGTGGGTTCCTCGATTGGGAGCAAGTCTTGGGTCATAGCTCTTGCCCTACAGTGCACCCACCATGACCCCCCACCGTGTCCTTTCACCCCCCTCCTCCTGGTCCCCTTCCATTTTCTGGCCTCCCTTGCCAGGTCCCTAGCCTTGGATTCAAATATGAGCCAGGGCACTTTATGAGAAATAGGGCTCTGCCCCTGGCCTGGACCCCTTGCTCTCCCTGGGTGCTTGGTCTTCCACCAGGAACCCTGACACCTGGAGGTGGCCCTGAGCCTGGAGCCTGACTGCCCCCTGCTGGATCCCCTGCCTTCCCTCCCAAATCTTGTCCAGTTCCCTGAGTCCCTGCCCAAGCCCTGGATCTTGGCTGTCTGTTCCCAGGCCTGGCTCCTAGCTTGAGCCTCTGGTGGCCCTTCTTGCTCAGTGCTTTTTTGGGTAGTGTGTGGCGGCCCCTCACTTGTGCCGCTTTCCTATTCCCCTTGGCTTTCCTGTACCTCAGTAACTAGCATTCCCGGCCTGGCATTTCCTGCACTTCCCTGGCCTGGGCCCTTCTCTAGGTCCCTTCCTGAACTTCTGGGTGGGGTCCTGACCCCCAGCCCACCCAAAACCTTCCTGTGGCACTTCAGGCTGTACCCTCCTTTTGCCCTCCAGACCTTTCTGTCTCTGCCAGGCTTGCTTTCTGGATCCCCTTCCCAAGATGCTCACCTGGGCCAGGCGACTTGGTCTAGCCTCTTAGTCCTGGGTACTCCCTTTTAGATAACGTAGCCCTTCCCCTTGCCTGGGCCCTTTGGCCTCACTCAACCCAGGCCCTGCACTGGACCCCTGACACCCTGCAGTGGGCCTGGGCCTTGATCCCTTCTCCCCCTGTGCCAGCATCTCCCCTTTTGCCCCTCCAGCCCCACCCTATCCATGTTTCTTTTCATTCACCCAGTTCCAGGTGCTAGCACTTGGCTCTCTATTACTGTGCCTGGCTTGCTTGGCCTGCCCTCTGAGACCAGTCCGTCCCTGTTCAGCCCTTGCCGCTCTCCTGACTCCCCTCTGTTCCCCTCATGCTGTGGTATCCTGGCACTGCCCGGAGCCTCCACTACCCCTGCTTCGCTCTAGCCTAGGCTCCTCAAATGGGTCCTGCAGCCCACCGACATCCCCAACTTCTGCATGCCAGGTATCCCCTCACAGAATGCTCTTTTGTCTCTCATTACTCCATGTCCCTCTCTGAGGATCTCACCTGGGACAGAGGAGTGGATTTGCCTGGTCTCTACACCCTGAAGACTCCCTATGAGAAACAGAGCCCTGCCAGTCACCTGAGTCCCTTTCACTGCCTGTACCTTGAGGCCTGCCAGGTCACAAAGGACTTGCTCCAACCCAGCGCTGAGCAATCTCCTCCCTTCCATCCCCTGCTCTCTGGCCTTGCATGCTGCTCTACCCCAACAGAGCCATTCCTATCCCTGACCCTTTGTGCTCCAGTCTCCAGGCATGGGTGCTTGTCTACGCCCCTGACCTTGTTCCTCATGTCCCTTGACATAGCATGGAGTATCTGAGTGTTGAGTCTGACCAGGGGGCCCCTTCTTAGGATCCCCAGGGGACACACGTAGGTGCCTCTGGTGATTCCCTCTGTCTCTTGGTCCTCACGCAGCCCCTACCTTCCTTCCCATTGCGCTTTTTCCTGGCACTTTCAGGTCTCCTGCTCCTTGGGTCCCTCATCACAATTGGTTGGGTGGGTTCCTTGCCTGGGGTGCGTCTTGGGTCATGGCTCTTGCCCTACAGTGAACCCACCATGCCCCCTCACTGTGCCCTTTTATCTCCCTCCTCCTGGCCCCCTTCCCTTTTCTGGCCTACCTTGCCAGGTCCCTGGCCCTGGATTCAAATACGAGCCAGGGCACCTTATGCAAAACAGAGCTCTGCCCCTGGCCTGGGCCCCTTGCTCTCCCTGGGTGCTTGGTCCTCCTCCAGTAATCCTGACACCTGGAGGTGGCCCTGGGCCTGGAGCCTGACTGCCCCCTGCTGGATCCCCTGCCTTCCCTCCCAAACCTTGTCCAGTGCCCTAAGCCCCTGCCCAAGCCCTGGCTCTTGGCTGTCTGTTCCCAGGCCTGGCTCCTAGCTTGAGCCTCTGGTGGCCCTTCTTGCTCAGTGCTTTTTTGGGCATTGTGTGAGGGCCCCTCGCTGGTGCTGTTTCCCTGTTCCCCTTGCCTTTCTTGTCCTCAGTACCCTAGTGCAGCCCTGCCTTCCCGGCCGGGTGTTCCCTGCTCTTCCATGGCCTGGTCCTTTCTCTAGGTCCCTTCCTGGGCTCCTTGCTGGGATCCTGACCCATAGCCCACCCACAGCCCTCCTGTGGCCCTTCAGGCTGTGCCCTCCTTTTGCCCTCCAGTCCTTTCTGTCTCTGACACACCCGCTTTCCTGATCCCCTTCCCAGGATGCACACCTGGGCCAGGCAACTTGGTCCTGCCTCTTTGCCCTGGGGACTCCCTTAGGGATAATGTAGCCCTGCCCCTTGCCTGGGCTCTCTGCCCTCCCTCAGCCTGGGCCCTGCTCCGGACACCTCAAACCCTGCAGTGAACCCAGGCCTTGAGCCCTTTTTCCTCTGTGCCAGTTGCTCCCCTTTCTCCCCTCCACCCCACCCTATCCATGTTTCTTTTCAATCACCCAGTCTCAGGTGCTAGCACTTGGCTCTCCATTACTGGGCCTGGCTGTTTGCTCGAGCCCCTGGCTGCCCTTCTTGAGGACCCTGTCCCTGTCCCTTTGTTTCAGGCCCTTTTTGCCAGTGTCCTCCTGTGCCCCCCCCCTCTGTTCCCCTCATGCTGTGGTATCCTGGCACTGCCCAGAGTTTCTGCTACTCCTGCTTTGCTCTAGCCTAGGCTCCTCAAATGGGTCCTGCAGCCCACTGAACCCCACCCCCAACTTCCACAAGCCAGGTATCTCCTCAGAGTTACTCCTTTTGCCCCTCATTGGTCCAGGTCCCTCTCTGAGTATCTGTTCACCTGGGAGAGTGGAATTAATTTGGCTGGTCTTTGCAACCTGAATGCTCCCAATGGGAAACAGCCCTGCCAATCACTTGAATCCCCTTCACTGCCTGTACCTTGATGCCTGACAGTTAACATGGGACTTATTCCAACCCAGCCCCGAGCAATCTCCTTCCTTCCCTCCCCTGCCCTCTCACTTTGCATGCTGCCCCTACCCCATCCCAGCCCTTTGTTCTCCAGTCTCTGAGCCTCGGTACCCACCTGGCCCCTGACTGCATTCCTCATGTCCTTTAGCATAGCATGAAGTCTCTTCATGTTAGGTGTGACCTGGGGGCCCCTTACCTGGGCCCCCAGCTGGCTCAACTAAGTGCCTCTTGCACTTCCCTCTGTCTCCTGATCCTCACGCAGCCCCAACCTCCCTTCCCCTTGTCTTTTTCTGGCACTTGCAGGTCTCCTGCTCCTTGTGTCCCTCATCACAATCAGTTGGGTGGATTCTTGCATCAGACCTGTCTTGGGTCATAGCTCTTGCCCTACAGTACACCCACCACGACCCCCAGCCATGCCCTTTCATTGCCCTTCTCCTGGCCCCCTTCCCTTTTCTGGCCTTTTTTGCCAGGTCCCTGACCCTGGATTCAAATATGAACCAAGGAACCTTATGGGAGAAAGTGCTCTGCCCCTTGCCTGGACCCCTTGCTCTCCCTGGTTTATTGGTCCTCCACCAGGCACACTGACACCTGGAAGTGGCCTTGGGCCTGGAGCCCAGCTGCTCCCTGCTTCCCTCATGTTGAAGTCAATTTGGCTGGCTTCTGGGCCCCGTAGGATCTGTATGGGCAACACAGCCCTGATCCTTGCCTGGGTCCCCTTTGCTGTCCAAACCTAACAACTGTCAGGGGACTCGGGTCTAGTGATGACTTTGCCCTGGGTGATCCCCTCCCTTTACTCTCTTGCCCTCTAGCCTTGCAAGCTGCCCCTAAGCCAACCCAGCCCTTCCTCACCCTGACCCTTCACCCTACAGTTCCCTGGCCTGTATGCAGCTTCTTACTGCATAAATCAGGTTGCATTGCTTTCTGTGCTATCTCTTCCTGCTGGTCTGAATTGGGCATCCCTTGATTTGGCCACCAAGCTCGCTCCCCTCTGTGCCCTTTGCACAGCCCTGGGTCTTCTCATCCCAGTGCTGTTTCTACCTCTCCTTCCCCTACCATTTTTTTCTGGAGCAGGTGCCTCCTGATCATTGGGTCCCTAAAAACTTTTGGTGGGGTCAGTCTCTTACCTGGGATCCTTGATTGGGTCCTGGCTCTTGCCCCTCTCTGTACCTACTGTGACCCCCGCTGTGAGGACATTGCACTCCTCCTAGCCCCTACCTTTTGTCAGGCCTTTTGGCCTGGTCCCTGGTCCTTGATCCTCATTTGCTCAAGGGTGCCTGTGGGAAACAGAACCCTGGCACTCGACTGGGTTCTTGCTCTCCCTAGGCTCTTGGAGCAGCATAAGGAACCCTGACATCTGTCAGTGGAGCTGGCCCTCAATCCTGCCTCCACTCTGCTGGACATCCTTCATTCCCTCTCCAGCCCTGTCCAGTTTCCTGAGCCACATGCCCCAGCAGTGGCCCTTGGCTCTCCATTCCTTGGACTGGCTCCTCTCTTGAGCCTCTGGGGGTCCTTCTTTCTCTGTGCTTCCTTGGGCTTGAACAGTGGGCCTTGTTGGGGCTGCTTTCCCACTCCCCTTGTCTTCCTGCATCTCAGAACCCTAGTGCAGCCCCTGCCTGCCCGGCCCTGCCCTTCCCTGCTCTCCCCTATCCTGGACCCTCCTCTGGGTGACTATCCTCTGCTCTTTCCTGAGGTCCTGACCCATACCCCACAAACCCCCTCTTCCAGCACTTCACACTGTGCCCTCCTTTGGCCCACCTGTTGTCCTTGTCCCTGCTGGGTTCCTTTTCCAGATCTCTTTCCCAGGATGCTCATCACTGCCAGGGGATGGAACTTGGATGTTTGGCCCTGCAGTCTTCCTTTGGGAAAAGGTAGCAGTGCCCCTTTCCTGGGGGCTTTGGCATTCTTCAGCCTAGGCTCTGCTCCTCAGTCCTGACACCTGTGCCACCTATTTCCCTTACTCCCATTTTTCTCCCCAGGAGAGAGGGGACTCAACCTTCCAGATGGAAGACCACTACTACCTGGGTTTCAGGGGAGCTCCTATATCCCCACAGCCAGGGTATAGGGACTCCCTTCTCTATGCAGGAGACCCCTCCTAACTGGGTTTTTGGGGGAGCGCCTATATTGCTGCAGCCAGTGTAGAGGGCACTTTCCCCTATAGGTGGGAGACCCCTCACAACTGGGTGTTGGGGGTAACTCAAAATGGCCACAGACAGTGTGGAGGTGACTTGCCCTCCAGGCAGGAGACCCCACCCACCTGAGTTTTGGGGAGACCTCATATACCATTAGAGCCAGGGTAGAGGGGAGTCACACCTCCAGTCCCCTCTACCCTGGCGATCTTGCTACACAAGCTCCCTTCAACACCCAGGTGGAAGGGGTCTCCTTCCTGGAGGGCAAGTCCCCTCTACCATGGCTAGGGCTATATATGAGCCCCCCCACCAGACGCCTAGGTGGGAGGGGTCTTCTACCTAGCAGGGTGATTTCCCTCTACCCTGGCTGCTGTGGTACAAAAGTTCTCCCTGACAACCTAGATGGAGGGGTCTCCTGCCTGGAGGGGTGAGTCTTCTCTACCCTGATAATGTGGTATACAAGCTCCTCACAAGACCCAGGTGGAAAGGGATCTTGTCTGGAGGGGCAAGTCCCCACTACCCTGGCTGCAGTGGTATAAAAGCTCCAAGACCCTGACACCCAGGTGGGAGGTCTAGCCTGGAGGGTCGTGTTTCCTCTACCCTAGCTGCAGCTGTATAAGAGCTCCCTTTAACACCCAAGTAGGATGGATCTCTTGCCTGGAGTTGCATATACCCTATACCATGGCTTCCATGGTATAGGAGCTCCCCCTTGACACCCTGCTGGGAGGGGTTTCCCGCCTGGAGTGGTGAGTCCTCTCTTCCCTTGCTAAGGTGGTATACAATCTCCCACAACACCCAAGTGGGAGGGGTTTCCTTTATGGAGGGGGGAGTCCCCACTACCCTGGCTGTAGTGGTATAAGAGCTCTCCCCCCACACACAGGTGGGAGGGTTCTCCCACTTGGAGTGGTGAGTCCCCTTTTCCCTGCCTCTGTAGTACATATGTTCCCCTGACAACCAGGGTTTAGGGATCTCCCGCCTAGTGGGGCAAGTCCCCTCTCTCCTGGCTGCAGTGGTATATGAGCTCCGGCCCCCATAGCAAGATGGGAGGGGTCTCCTGCCTGGAGGATCTAGTACCCTCCACCCTAGCTACTGCAGTATACAAGCCCCCAGACACCAAGGAAGGAGGGATCTCCCACCTGGAGTGTGAGTCACCTCTACCCTGGCTAACGTAGTATACAAACTCCCTGTGACACCCAGGAGGGAGGGGCCTCCCGATTGAAGGGGCTAGTCCCCTTTTCCCTTGCTAAAGTGGTATACTAGCTTTCCCTGACACCCAGGTGGGAGGGGTCTCCTGCTTGGAGGCATGAGTTCCCTCTACACAGGATGTGGCAGTAAAGGAGCTCCCCCGACACCCAGGTGGGAGGGTCTCTGGCCTAGAGTGGTGAGCCCCTCTACCTTGGCTGCAGAGATATATGAACTCCCTGCACAATCAGGCGGGATGGATCTCTTTCCTGGACTGGCCAGTCCCATTTACCATGGCTATAGCGGGATAGGATCTGCCCTGACACCCAGGTGAAAGTGGTCTTCTGCCATGGGGGACTGCCACAGTCTGGCTGGGCACAAAATAACCGAGCCACCACCAAAGCCTTGTAGATTCAAACAGCAACTCTTTATTCCCGAACTCTCACCGACACTCTACACACACTTTTTGGGAACACACTGCCTTCACTGGGCTCTGCGCACCAATTCTCTCAGAACCCCGGCGAGAACTCAATGGGAACTCCAAAGAGCAGGCACCTGAGGCAGGAGGATACGCCCTAATCCTGGAGCCGCCCTATTCCCAGCAGGATCCACCCTAAACCCGGAGCCACCCTAATCCCTGAGCAGGGTCACCTTTCAACCCAAAATGCCGTGCTACTTGGGTATGGCTCTCAGCAGGGGACGAGTCCTGTCTACCTTGCCTGCAGCTATATTGGAGCCCCACCACCGCCCTCAGGACACCCAGGTGGGAGGGGTCTCCTGCCTTGAGGGGCGAGTCCCCTCTCCCCTGGGTAGGGTAATATTTGAGCTACCTTGTACACCCAGGTGGGATGCGTCTTCCACCTGGAGGAGCAAATTTCTGGTACACTGGCTGCTTTGGTATAGGAGCTTTCCCTGACACCTAGGAGGGAGAGATCTCCCATTTGGAGGGGCAAGCCCGCTGTACCCTGGCTAAGGTGGTATACAAGCTGCCAGCAATACCTAGGTGGGAGGGGTCTCCTGCCTGGAGGGGAGAGTCCACTCTACCCTGGCTTCAGCAGTGTAAGAGCTCCCCCAGTAACCCAGGTGGGAGGGGTCTCCCGCAAGAAGGGGTGAGCCCCCTCTCTCCTGGCTGAGGCTCTATATGAGCTCCCCCTGACACCCAGGTGGTAGGGCTCTCCAGCTTGGAGGGGAGAGTAGCCTCTACCCTGTCTGTGGCGGTACAAGAGCTCCCCACTACACCAAGGTGGGAGGGTGTCTTCTGCCCTTTGTGGCGAGTCCCCTCTAGCCAGTCTGCATAGGTATATGAGCTCCCCTGACAACTAGGGTTGAGGAGTCTCCCACCCTAGTGGGGCGAGTCCCCTCTATCCAGGATGAAGCAATATATGAGCTCCTCCTCATAGCCAGCTGGTAGGAGTCTCCCACCTGGATGAGAGAGTACCCTCCACTCTGGTTAAGGCAGTATAGAAGCTCCCCCCAGACACCCAGGTGAGAGGGGTCTCCCGCATGGATGGGTGAGTCACCTCTACCCTGGCAGCTGTGGTATATGAGCCACCCCCATTAGCAGATGGGAAGGGGCTCCTGCCTGAAAGGGGGAGTCCCCTTTTCCCTGGTCCAGTGGTATACTATCTTTCCCTGACACCCAGGTGGGAGGTGTCTCATGCCTGGAGGGACAAATCTCCTCTCTCCTGCCTGGGGCAGTATATGAGCTCCCTCCGACCATCAGGTGGGAGGGGACTCTGGCCTGGAGTGGCGAGTCCCCTCTACCATGGCTGCTGCAGGATCGGTACTCCCCCAGACACCCAGGTGAAAGTGGTGTTTCACCTGGGATTTTGAGTCCCTGCTACCCTGCCGCCAGCTGTATAGGAGCCCCCCTAGGACACCCAGGTGGGAAGGGTCTCCTGCCTGAAGGGGCGAGTCCCTTCTACCCTGACTACAGTGGTATTGGAGCTCCCCCTGACACCCAGGTTGGAGGCATCTTCCATCTGGATGGGCGAGTCCACTCTACCCTGGCTGTAGTCTATAGAAGCTCCCCCCACACACACACCCAGGTGGGAGAGGTATCCCACATTGAGGTGCAAGTCCCCTTTACCCTGGCTGCTGTATTATATAAGCTCCCCCCATACCCAGATGAGAGAGGTCTCCTTCCTGGAAGGAGGATTTCCCACTAACTGGCTACACAGGTATATGAGCTACCCACCCCCATACCCAGGCGGGCAGGTCTCCCACCTGAAGGGGCAAGTCTTCTGTACCCTGGCTGCACTGGTTTACTAGGTTTGCCTGACACCCAGGTTAAATGGGTCTCTTGCCTGGAAGGGCGAGTCCCTTCAACCTAGGCTGCAGCAGTAAAGGATCTTCCCCTGACACTCAGGTGGGAGGGTCTCCTGCCTTGAGAGGGGAATCCCATTGACCCTGGCTGTAGTGGTATAGGAGATTCCCCCCTACATCCAGGTAGGAGGAGTCTCCCGCCTTGAGTGGTGAGTGCCCTCTACCCTGCCTGTGGCAGTATATGAATCCCTTGACAGCCAGATGGAAGGGATCTTGTGCCTGGAGGGTTGAGTCCCCTCTCTCATGGCTCTGGTGGTATAGGAGCTCCCCCAACACCCAGGTTATGGGGTCTCCTGACTGGAGGTGTACTTTCCCTCTACACTGGCTGTGGGGATATACAAGGTACCCCCGACCACCAGGTGGGAAGGGTCTCCCACCTGGAGGGGCAAGTCTTCTCTACCCTGGCTAAGGCAATATACAAGTGCCCCCTGACACCCAGGTGGGAGGGGTTTCCCACCTATAGGGTCATTACCCGTCTACCCTGGCTGCTGCAGTAATCAAACTCCCCAGGTCACCTAGGAGGGAGAGGTCTCCCGCATCAATGGGCGAGTCCCCTCTATCTTGGCTGTGGCGATATATGTGCTCCCCTTTGTTAGGTGCAGGACAGGCAGAACAAACGTTAGTTGCAGGATAACCCACACACTCAAACCCCCCTCTGTCTGGTCCTGTTTGCATCAAGTCTGTATACTTAACCCCACTCAAGGCTGAACCCTTGACCCCTACCTGTCTGGTGCAAGGTGAGAAGGGGTCTCCTGCCCTTTGTGGCGAGTCCCCACAGAAACCCACATCTGACCCCTGCCCCATAGGCCTGAAGGCAGAAGATGAGAAACTTAGCTACTACTGTGTGATCCAATCATTGTCAGCCAATAAGGCAGCTTGCAGACCCAGAGATCCCATTAGAATTTGGCTATAAAATCTCCCTCTTGCTGGGCCCCCCTCTCTTGCTCTCTCTGTCTCCCTCTCTTTCTTTCACTCTCCCTTGCTCTCTGCAGCACAGCAGTGTTTGCTCTGAGTGTTGTGGTCACTTTCTTTTCATTGGTGCTGAAATCCAGGAAGAGGGTTAAAACCCACTTTTGGGTCCCTCTTCCTCCAGAAGTGCTACTCACCAGACAACCTGAAACCATATTCTCAACCGCCAGAACTACATGCACCCCAAGCCTTCAATTGGTGAATTTCCCCTTCCTGGATTCCTAAACCCAATGGTGGTGTCAGGAGGATTTGACCTTTGATCTTCCAGCAAAACTCTTTGCCCACCTGTGAGGAGGAAAGCACCCCATCACAGCCTTCAAGGCCACAGTGGCACTCAGGGAATCCTTCCTTGGGCAGATTGCACTCTTCGATTCAAAATTATTTCCCTCCCCTTCCCAGCTGCTGGTTTACCAGCATAGGTTTTGTAGGTCACCCTCAAATGACTTGTAACCTCTGGGAACACATAACAGAGAACTAAACATCACACTCCACCCAGATTTTCACAGTTTTGGTGGCTCTCATAAAGTCCTAGTCCTCCCACCTTTAAGACTCCACTGCTAGAGATAAGCTTACACTCCCCTTTCTCTCTCTTCCCCTGCCTATCCTTCTCCCCTCTTTCCAGCCCTGGAAGTCTCTGGCCTCTTCAGTAGGATCCTGAAAACCCTAGCAAAGGTCTCCCATGGCTCTGGCCCTGTCCAGGATGGGAGCCACAACCCTCAGGATTGGGTGATGACCACTCTTCAGCTCAAATCAGCCACTAGGCACTCCTGATTTGGGGCTCTAGTGGGGACAGCCCTATTGCCAATAAATCAGTTTCCTCCCTCTCCCTTACACTACCTTTGTGTCTCATTCCTTCTCCCCTATACTAAGTTTGCATCCCCTTCCCTTTCCCTTATACTATGTTTGAATCATATGTAATGCATCCTCTCTGCTGGTTGACTCTCCCTTACAATGCCTCTTGGACAACCTCAAAACCCTCTCCTTGATACCAGATATCAAACTCCCAAAATTGATCAAATATAGCACCCAGGATTGGCCCACTTATCTCCTAGACAACCCAAATAAATGACCCCCTTTTGGGTCTCTGGATCCCTCCATTCTAGGGGATATTTACAATTACTTTGAGCATTCAAAAAAATGGGCAAAGAGCCTCTATGTCCAAGCTTCTTTCTTGCTCCGATCCAGTTCTGCTCTCTGGACCTCTTGCAAACATCTACAAATTTTTCCAGCTTTCAAACCAACCACCACAACCTCCGATCCCCAATCTTCTGCTCCTCTCTACTCATCCACTACTTTTGACCCTGCTGATAAACTTCCATCCTATCACCAGCTCAAATAGGTCCTCACCCTTAACCTTTTGCTCCATCCCCTCCACCATTCCCCACCCCTCAATATCCTGCTTTCTCCACTCAAATTACTAGATCAAAAGCCCAAACCACCACCTTTCCTCAAACCTTTGCCCCCTTGCTGGGGTAGCAGGTACTGAAGTTATCCCTCTGCCCACTCACTCCTCTCTTCTCCTGTCAGTGCCCACACCCAGTCACACCAGATCCTCTTACCAGATAATCCAAAGCACAAACTGGCTGAGGAGAGCCCTCAGATCCCTATCCGAGATCTGGTGAAAATGGCCTTTACAGTTGCTTTGTTATCACTGAAAACAGGTTACTAAGAATTTAGAGTCCCTTACAGGTTTTGGGGGATATTCACTCCTGTCCTCCCCCATGCTCTACCTGTTCTACTGCTCAAGTTTTCCTTGCTAGGAAAAATCCCAAACCCCTTTACCATTATTCTTTTACATATCCTTTCTCATTCTCAGATCCACCCTAGCTGCTGTCAGCCCCACTTTCCCATCTTCCCCATCCCTACCCAGGCCCACAGAAAAGTCTTAATCTACCTTCTCCAGAAATCTTCTCCATGACTGATTTCAGAACTGTCAGCAAAGAGTCCCTACAGAAAAGTTTAATTTAAATAAACTTCCTCTTTTCCTATTACTCTGTTTCACTTGGTCACTGGCTGGAAAAAAATTTAGCACTTCAGGTGCTGGACACCCCCTTACTAGTTTTTCACACACAAAAAAAAAATATGTAAACAAGGCCTCTGGCCTTGAGCTGGGCTTCAAAGAGATGACTACATTTCTAAGATAAGAGAAGTTACCAACTAGGCTCCATAGTAACAGCTGACAGGGGGAGGAAAGAAAGGGAAAAAGAAGCTCTCCCCTTCTCAGGTGTCCTTGAAGGGTTAATTTTCCCAGATTCACTGCTTTTATGTGAACTTCTGCAGACTGTGAATTTCTGAGCCCCACCTCTTACATGCTGGTTACAAAATTCTGAAACTACTTAAACTTGGAATTCAAGGGATTAATTGATTACAGAGGAAGCTGTGCTCTCTGAATCTGGCTGCAACTAAATGAAACTGTTTCACTATCTTTGGTGCTATCTTAGGTGCCTTGCCTTTGTCCATCCATACAACAGTATAATTCTATATACTTAAACATTGTTTATGTTTTCATGAAATGGTAAACAGATGTGATTAATTGTGTACTGCAAATAACAAAATATCTCTTATTAAAATGGAATATGTTGCCTAAATTAAGAAATTTACAAGGATTGTTTCAAAATGTGAATAAGGAAGGGGTTAACAGATGGGAAAGAGAAATTAAAAGGTTCTAGGTATGGATTTACTAGAAGGGAAAAGCGTTTCTGGGTAAGAAAGTCTATATGATTAAAAATAATCTTATTTATTAAATAAATAAGAGGGTTTAAGTAAGTGATAAAGAAGGTCTGTGTAAGTTGGTTATATATGTAAGTTTTTTGAACAAGTAATCTTGAAGGAATTAAGCATTATTCAACTATGGTTAAACAACAATTTTTATTTTGCAATATGGTAATGTTATTTCTTTAAGAGCTAAACTTGATTAATGTAAAAACATCAATAGTAATTGTGGAACTATCACTCTTCTTTGTATATTAAATGTGTTCATATTTTCCAGGTATATAAATGTTTAACATAGAAGCTTTAAACAAAAACATTATATCAAGCTGGTGTTCTCCAAAAGTTTGCATGGTAATTTTAGGCTTACAAAAATAGCATATTGGAGATTTATCTATATCATTCAATTTTCTATAACTGGACCTGTTATCAAAAAGATTAATATAAAGATCTATACACTGAGGTACAATTTAAATGTAATATCATAGTATGTTAGTTAATATTCATGTGACCTCAAACAACAATATATGTAAACTATATAAAATGATATTTAAAAACAAAGATCAGTTTCAATACTAGAACACTTTAAGATTTATAAAGAGCCCCGCCTTACCTGAGATAAGGCTCTGTCTCTCATCTTACTTCATGACAAAGTAGGCCAGACTTCAGCTAAAGCCCAGTACTCTTAATTTAAGACTGGTGAAACTGACTTTGCTGGATGTTTAAGATCAAGACTGAAAGTTAAATTAAAATGGCCAAGAAAACCAATATTTGGCTCTTACCCTCTGAGCCAGTCTGAATCTAGCAAACAGGTAACTTCTCTAAAGAGCTTTACAACTCTGGGCCACATAACCTCCTGATCAGGGAGATTAATGAGACCATTGGAGAATGAAAAGCCATTAAATGCACTTGCTGTGAATAGGAGGGTCATTGGAGACAGGAGACATCCCTGATGCTTCCAAGAGAAGCCACATTGTCAAGAAAGACCTGGACCCATCCTAGTGCAAATGGCATTTGCAGAACTAAGAAGCTGCTCTCAAGTTCCCCCATGAACAACCCCTATAGGTACTCGGCTGACTCTTAACAATAGATAGAAACAAAGTCACTTTGACCAGCTTGTTCTTAAACACCAACCAAAAACAGTTAAGCCAAAACACAGTTATACCTAGGAGTAATGAAGGACAAGAACAGCTAGAAAATAGGAGACAGTAACTAGGCCAACAGGCTCCATGGGGAATGCTCAGTCAACTATGGCCTTGGCTCCTCCCCATCGCAGGACTCGTGTTAGTCCTCCTTATGTTTTTCCTAATAGGACCATGAATATTAAATTGCCTACAGCAGTTCCTGCAAGATCAGATACACAAATTCACCAACCACTGGCCAATCAACTACTTCTTTAAGACTACCAGCCCTGATGCCCAAGATGGAGACCTATGACTCATTACCAACTCCTCTCATTCCAGAGACTCTGCACCCATCTAAAACCCTCTCTAACCCCTTTTCCAATTTTTACAACCCCTATTTCCCTTCCTAGGAAATAGAACTCCTCTCCAGCAAGTCCACTCTGCTTGTTCTATCTTCTCTACAGGATCCCCAAAAGGAAGCATAAAACCTAAACTCCCCACATATCAGATAAGGAGGCACAAGCCAGACAAAGACTGATAGATCAACTTCACTCACATGCCTAGGAACAAAAAGCTTCACTACCTACTTACTTTGGTTGATACTTTTTTCAGGTTGGATACAAGCCTTCCCTACATCCAGAGAAATGGCTGACACCATTGCCTGCAACCTCATTGAGGAGATCATTCCCAGGTTTGGACTTCCCACCACCATCCAGTCAGACAGTGGTCCAGCCTTCACTTCTCAGGGTTTTCAATTAGTCTCCAAAGGCCTCAACATCACTTAGAGGCTCCACATCCCCCACCAACCCCAATCCTCATTTTCTATCCCAATAACAGATGGTGCTTTAACATCCAAGTGACTTGGCACCAGGGTGACACCATTCACTCACAATTTATGGGTCAAGGCATTTGCTCTTCTACTGGCTGCAATTTGGCAGGCACCCTTAACATTACTGAATTCAACCAAGCCACCTCTGGTACTTCCTAGAGTCCCTACAACAGGACCAATGGTTGATACCAAGGATCTCCTCCACTCAGAAATGGTTTGATTCCTTTGACAACCTGTGGCTTCAAGGAACCTTTAAGGAATTTGCCCTTCTGAGATAACTGTCTATAGCCACTGAACATTATATCTAGCCGTGCTGGTATTCCCAAGCCTGTCCCTGAACATTACCCCACTCTACCAGGTAGGCCCCATTCCACCTCCTCTCAGCAGCAAGTATCCAAATGATTTTGCACCCCGCCCCCCGCCACCATGTTACACCACTTAGAAAAACAAAAAGGGAGAAATTTTAGGTACAGGACAGGCTGAACTAAGTTGTCTGCAGGATAACCCATACACTCAAACACCCCTCTGTCTGGTCCTTTATCAACTGTTTGCATCAAGTCTGAATACTCAACCCCCACTTGTCTGGTGCAACAGAAACCCACATCTGACCCCTGCCCCATATACCTGAAGGCAGAAGATGACACCCTTAGCAACTATTGTGTGGTCTAATCATTGTCCGCCAACAAGGCAGCTTGCAGACCCAGAGACCCCATTAGAATTTGGCTACAAAAACTCCCTCCTGCTGGGCCCCCCTCTCTTGCTCTCTCTGTCTCCTTCTCTTGCTTTCACTCTCCCTTGCTTTCTCTTTCTCCTCTCTCTCTCTCTCTCTCTCTCTCTCTCTCTCTCTCTCTGTCTGTCTTTCTGCTCTTTGGCACTGCTGCAATAAAGCAGTGGTCATCCGAGTGTTGTGGTCACTTTCCTTTCCTCATTGAAATGCTGGTGGAAGGGGTCTCCCGGCAGGAGGGGCAAGTACTCTCTACACTGGCTGTGGCGGTATATGAGTTCCCACAGCCAGCCAGGTTGAAGGGGTCTGCTTCCTGGATGGGCGAGTCTCCTCTACCCTGGCTAAGGTGGTATACAAGTTCCCCTTGACAACAAGGGGAGAGAGGTATCCTGCTAGGAGGGGTGAGTCCCCACTACCCTGGCTGCAGCGGTATACAAGCTAACCTCCCACAACTGAAGGGGCAAGTCCCCTCAACCCTGGATGCGGGGGTTTAAGAGCCTACTCCTATCCCCAGGAGGGAGTGGTCTCCAGCCTGGAGGTGTGAGTCACTACTACCCCAGCTGCAGCTGCATAAGAACCCGCCCTCATCAGACACCCAGGTGGGAGGGGTCTCCCACCTGGAGGGGCAAGTCCCCTCTACACAGGCTAAGGCAGTATAGGAGTTAACCCCATTCCAAGGTGGGAGGTGTCTCTCGCCTGGAGGTTTATGTTGCCTCTACCCTGGCTGCTTGGGTATATGAGCTCCACTCACACCCAGGAGAGAGGGGTCTTCCGCCTGTAGGGGCGAGTCCACTCTACCCTGGTGTGCAGCAGTTTAGGAGCTTCCCCTGACACCCAGGTGGGCGGGGTCTCCTGCCTAGAGGAGTGACTTCCCTCTACCCTGGCTGAGGGGTTATGCCAGCTCTACCAGATACCCAGGTGGGAGGGGTCTCCTGCTTGAAGGGGCGAGTACCCTCTACACAAGCTGCTGCGTTAAAGATTATCCCCCTGACACTGAGGTTAGAGGGACTCAGGTCTGGAGAGGGCAGTGTCCTCTACCCTGGCTGCAGTGGTATAGGAGGTCCCCCTACACCCAAGTGGGAGGGGTCTTCTGCCTCCAGTGGCGAGTCCCCTCTACCCTGCTTGTTTGAGAATGTGAACTCCCCTGACAACCAGGTGGAAGGGATATTCCGACTGGAGGTTCGTGTCCCCTCTCCCCTGGATCTGGCAGTATAGGAGTCTCCTGACACCCAGGTTATGGGGTCACCCGATTGGAGGGGCAAGTCCCCTCTACCCGGGCTAAGGCAATATAGGAGTTCCCCCATCCCCAAGTGGTAGGTGTCTATCTCCTGGAGGTGCAAGTTGCCTCTACCTTGGTTGCTGGGGTATATGAGCTTACCTGACACCCAGGTAGGAGGGGTCTTCCGCTTGGAGGGGCGAGTGTCCTCTACCAGGCTAAGGCGGTATAGGAGTTACTCCCTTTCCCATTTGGGAGGTGTTTCTTGCTTCAGGTGGTAGTTGCGTCTACCCTGGCTGCTGGAGTATATGAGCTCCATCTGAAATCCAGGTAGGAGGAGTCTTCTGCCTGGATGGTCGAGTCCACTCTACCCTGGCTCTAGCAGTTAAGGAGCTTCCCCTGACACCCAGGTGGGAGGGGTCTCCTGCCTAGAGGGCTGACTTCCCTCTACCTTGGCTGAGAGTGTGTACCAGCTCTCCCAGACACCCAGATGGGAGGGGTCTCCTGCTTGGAGGGGCACATTCTCTCTATTATGGCTGCTGTTGTATACTAGCGCCCCCCATACCTAGATGTGAGGGGTCTCCTGCCTAAAAGGGCGAGTCCCCTGTACCCTGCCTGCTGTGGTTTACTAGCTTTCCCTGACACCCAGGTTGGATGGGAGTCTCGCTTGGAGGGGCGAGTCCCCTCTATCCTGGCTGCAGCAGTAAAAGATCCTCCCTGGACACCCAGGTGGGATGGTCTCCTGTCTGAAGGGACAAGTCCCCTCTACCCTGGCTGCAGTGGTATATGAGCTTTCCCTGACACCCAGGTTGGATGGGTCTCTCCCCTGGAGGGGTGAGTTCCCTGTACCATGGCTGCTGCGGTAAAGACTCCTCCCCCCACCCCAGGTGGGAGGGGCCTCCTGCCTTGACCAATGAGTCCTCTCTACCCTGGCTGTGGCGATATACAATGTCTCCCAGACACCCAGGTGGGAGAGGGCTGGAGTGGTGAGTCTTCACTACCCTGGCTAAGGCGGTATACAAGCACCCCACACAGGTGGAAGTGGTCTTCTGCATGGACAGGCAAGTCCCCTCTACCCTGGCTTTGGCAGTATACAAGCTCTCCGGACACCCAGTTGGGAGAAGTATCCCGCCTGGAAAGGAGAGTCCCCTCTACTTTAGCTCTTGCTATATAAAAGCTCTCAGTACACCCAGGAGGGAGGGGTCTCCCGCCTGCAGGGGCATGTTCCCTCTACACTGGCTGTGCCAGTATAAGAGCTCCCCTCTATATCCAGGTGAAAGGTGTCTCCTGCCTGAAGGGGCGAGTCCCCTCTACCCTGGCTGCTGCATAAATCAAGCTCCCCAGGACACACAACTGGGAGGGGTCCAGTGATTGGAGGGGTGAGTCACCTCTTCCCTTGCTGCGGAGGTATAGGAGCTCAATCAGACATACAAGTGGGAGGGGACTCCCTACCAGAAGGGCAAGTCTGCCCTTGCTGCCTTGCTGCAGCTGTTTAGGAACTTCCCTGACACCCAGGTGGGAGGGTTCTCCCGCCTAGAGGAGAGACTCCCCACTATCCGGGCTCCAGCAGTATAGGAGCTCCCCAGGACACCCAGGTGGAAGGGGTATCCCTCCTGGAGGGGCGAGTCTCCTCTACTCTGGCCACAGCAGTATAATAGCTCTCCGTGAAACCCAGGTGGGAGAGGTCTCCTGCCTGCAGGGGAGAGTCCCCTCTACCCTGGCTGTGGCGATATAGGATCTCCCCAGCACACGCCCAGGTGGGAGGGGGTCTCTCGCCTGGATGAGCAAGTCCCCTCTACCCTTGCTGTGGTGGTAAATTATATCCCCCTGACACACAGGTGGGAAGGGTCTCCCGACTGAAGCAGCAAATCCACTCTATTCTGGTTGTGGAGGTATACAAGCTGCCTCAGACACCCAGGTGGGAGGGGTCTCCTGCATGCAGAGCTTAGTCCCCTCTCTCCTGGCTGTGGTGGTATATGGGCTCCCACTGACACCCTGGTGGGAGGGGTCTCCCGCCAGGAGGGGCAAGTACTTCCTACCATGGCTGGGGGTATATGACCTCCAGATGAAAGCCAGGTTGGAGGGGTCTCCCGCCTGGATGGGCAAGTCTCCTCTACCCTGTCTAAGATGGTCTACAAGTTTCCCATGACACCCTTGTGGGAGGGGTCTCCTGCCTAGAGGGGCGAGTCCTGTGGCTGCAGCGGTATAGGCGCTCCCCCACACCAAGGTGGGAGGGTCTCCCTCGTGAACGGGTGAGTACCCTCAACACTAGCTTCAGAGGTATAAGAGCCCCTCCTACCCCAAGTAGAAGGGGTCTCCCGCCTGGAGGGGCAGATCTCTGCTACCCAGGGTTCAGGTGTATAGGATCCCCCCTTGCCAGACACCCATTTGGGAGGAGTCTTCCACCTGGAGCGGTTAGTTCCCTGTACCCTTGCTAAGGTGATATAGGAGTTACCTCCATTCCGAGGTGAGAGGTGTCTGTTGCCTGGTGAAGCCGTTCCCTTTACTCTGGCTGGACCAGTGTACTAGATCCACCTGAAACCCAGGTGGAAGGGGTCTCCTGCCTGGAAGGGCGAATCCCCTCTACCTGGGCTATGGCATGATAAGAGTTCCCCCTGACACCCTGGTAGGAAGGGTCTCTCGCCTAGAGCAGGAAATCCTCTCTACCCTTGCTGTGCAGGTATACAAACTTCCCCAGACACCCAGTTGGGTGGGGTCTCCCGATTGGAGAGGCAAGTCCCCTCTACCCTGTCTTTGGTGGTATACAAGCTATACAAGATCCCAGCACCCAGGTGGGAGGGGTCTTCCACCTGGAGGGGCAAGTCTCCTCTACTTTGGCTGGTGCAATATAAGAGATCCCAGGATATCCACGTAGGCGGCATCTCCCAACTGGAGACGCGAGTCCCCTCTACCCTGACTGGGGTGGTATACGAGCTCCGGTTGACACACAGATTGGAGGGGTCTTTGCCTGGAGAGGCGAGTCCCTTCTAATCTGGCTGCAGCAGTATACAAGATCCCAGCAACACTCAGGTGGGAGGGGTCTCCTGCATGGAGGGAAGAGTCCCCTCTACCCTTCCTTTGGAGGTATAATAGTTTCCCCAGACACCCAGATGAAAGGGGTCTCCCACATGGAGGAGAGAGTCCCTGTTACCCTGAATGCAGCTCTATAGGAGCCCCCAGTAAAAACCCAGGTGTGAGGGGTCTGTTGCCTAGAGGGGCGAGTCACTGCTACTCTGGCTGTGCCTAGATATGAGCTCCCCCTGACACAAGTGAAAGGGGTATCCCGCCTGGAGTGGCAAGTCCCTGCTACTCTGGCTGCAGCTGTACACGAGCCCCACCCCCACACTGGCATGCAGGTGGAAGGGATTTCATGACTGTAGGAGAAACAGAGCCCTGCCCCTCGCCTGGGCCCCTTGCTCTCCCTGGGGACTTGGTCCTGCACCAGGAACCATGACACCTCCAGGTGGCCCTGGGATTGGAGCCTGAATGCCCCCTTCTGAATCCCCTGCCTTCCCTCCAAAATCTTGTCCACTGTCCTGAGCCCCCTGACAAAGCCATCACCCTTGGTTCCCGTTCCCTCACCTGATTTCTTGCTTTAATCTCTGGTGTCCATTCTTCCTGTGATTTTCTGAACTTTGTCTGAGGACCCCTCACTGGGGCTGCTTCCCTGCTTCCCTTGGCTTCCCTGTACTGCAGTACTCTATTGCAGCCCATCTTTCCTGGCCCCGGCTTTCGCTGGTCGTCCCTTGCATGGGCCCTCCTCTAGGTCCCTTACCTGGGCTCCCTGCTGGGGTCCTGGCCCACACCCCATTCACACCCATCCTGCAGCCCTTTAGGCTGTGCCTTCCTTAGGTACTCCTGTCATTTCTGTCTCTGCCAGGCCCGCTTTCCTGATTCCCTTTTCAGGATTCTCAAAATGCCCAGGGGACTTGACCTGGCTTCTTGCCCCTGTGGGCTCCCGTTGGGAAAACATAGCCTGCCCCTTACCTGGGCCCTTGGGCCTCCCTCAGCCTGGCTCTGCTTCAGACCCCTGACATGCTGCAGTGGATCTGCACCTTCAGCCTTTCTCACCCTGCACCACACACTCCTTGTTCTCCCCTCTCACACCTCCCTATCCATGTCCCTTTTCATTCATCCAACCCCAGGTTCTAGCATTTGGCTCTCCATTACTGGGCCCACTTCCTTGCTGGAGGCCCTGGCTGCCCTTCTTGAGGACCCTTTCCCTTTCCTTGGTTTCAGGCCTCTTTTTAAAGGCCCTTTCCTGTGCCTCCCCTCTGTTCCACTGGTGTTATCGTGGCACTGCTGGGACCCTTTGCTTTCCCTCCTTCTCCCTAGCCTGGGCTCCTCGAATGGGTCCTGGGTACCAAACAACTACCCCCACAACCTCCATACACTAGGTATCCCCGCACAGTGCCCTCTTTTGATCCTACTTTGGTCCAGGTCCTTCTCTGAGGATCTACTCACCTGGGCAGAGGAACCAAATTTGCTGGCGTCTGTGCCCTCCTGACTCTTACCCCTCTCTGCACATACCACGACCCCTACTGTGCCCTTGCATTGCATTCCTCCTGGCCCCTGTCCTTTACCAAGCCCTTTGGCCTGGTCCCTGGTCTTTGATTCTCATCTAGGCCAGGGTGCCTTATGGGAAACACAACCCTGACCTCTTCTGGGCTACTTGCTCTCCCTAGGCCCTTGGGGAAGCACCAAGAACCCTGACACCTTGCAGGTATGCTGGACCTCGAGTCTCCCTCCCCCCTGCTGGATACCCTCCCTTACCTCCCCAGCCCTTTCCACTGTCCTGAGCCCCCTGCCCCAGCACTGGCACTTGGCTTTCCATTCCCTGGACTGGCTCCTCTCTTGAGCCTCTGGGGTTTCTTCTTGCTCTGTGCTTCCCTGGGCTTGAACCGCGGTCCTCACTAGGGGCTCCCCCTGCTCCCCTTGGCTTCCCTGCATCTCACAACCCTAGTGCCACCCCTGCCTGCCTGGCCCCACCCTTACCTACACTCCCCTAGCCTGGACCCTCCTCTAGGTCCCTAGCCTTGGCTCCTTTCTGCGGTCCTGGCCTGCACCCCACAAAGACCCTTCTTCCAGAACTTCACGCTGTGCCCTCCTTTGGCCCTCCTGTTTTCCTTGATCCTGCTCAGCTCCTTTTCCAGATCCCTTTCCCAGAATGCTCACCAGAGCCAAGGGTTGGAACTAGGATGTTTGGTCCTGCAGGCTTCCTTTGGGAAAAGGTAGCCATTCCCCTTGCCTGGGGGCTTTGGCCTCCTACAGCCTGGGTCCAGCTCCTCAATCCTGACACCCTGCAGAGAATCTAGCCCTTGAGGCCTCCTCTCCCTGTGCCACATGTTCCATTACTCCCCTTTCTCCTTATCACTGCTGCAGCCAGGAGAGAGGGGACTCACCCTTCCAGATGGGAGACCACTCCCACCTTGGTATCAGGGGAGCTCTAAAAGCCCAGCAGCTTGGATAGAGGGGAATCCCTCTTCCATGTGAGAGACCACTCCCACCTGGGTGTCAGGAGAAGCTAGTATACTGCTGCAGCCAGGGTACAGGGCACTCACCATTATAGGAAGGAGACCCCAGATGCCTGGGTTTTGGGGGGAGCTCAAAACATCCACAGCCAGGGTAGAGCTTTCCCTGACACTCAGGTGGGAGAGATCTCCTGTATGGAGGGGCAAGTCCGCTCTACCCTGGCTAAGGTGGTACACAAGCTGTCAGCAACACCCAGATGGGAGGGGTCTCCCGCCTGGAGGGGCGAGTCCACTCTACCCTGGCTTCAGCAGTGTAAGAGCTCCCCCAGTAACCCAGGTGGGAGGGGTCTCTCACAAGGAGGGGCGAGTGGCCTCTCTCCTGGCTGGGGCCCTATATGAACTCTCCCTGGCACCCAGGTGATAGGGCTCTCCAGCTTGGAGGGGCGAGTACCCTCTACCCTGGCTGTGGCAGTACAGGAGCTCCCCGCTACACCAAGGTGGGAGGGCTCTCCCACCCTTTGTGGAGAATCCCTTCTAGCTGTCGGCGTTGGTATAGGAGCTCCCCTGACAATGAGGGTTGAGGGGTTTCCCGCCTAGTGGGATGAATTCCCTCTTTCCAGGCTGCAGGGATATATTAGCTCCACCCCCCCCATAGCCAGATGGGAGGGGTCTCCCATCTGGAGGAGAGAGTGCCCTCCACTCTGGCTAAGGCAGTATAGAAGCCCCCCTCCCCCCCCAGAAACCCAGGTGGGAGGGTCTCCCTCATGGATGGGCAAGTCCCCTCTACCCTGGCTGCTATGGTGTACAAGCCACCCCCATTAGCAGACGGAAGGGATATTCTGCCTGAAAGGGGGAGTCCCCTGTTCCCTGGCTCCAGTGGTATACTAGCTTTCCCTGACACCCAGGTGGGAGGGGTCTCCTGCTTGGATGGGGCAAGTCCCTTCTCTCCTGCCTGGGGCAGTATATGAGGTCCCCCGATCATCAGGTGAAAGGGGACTCTTGCCTGGAGGGGCAGGGGTCCCCTGTACCATGGCTGCTGCAGGATAGGGACTCCCCCAGACACCAGATGAAAGTGCTGTTCCACCAGGGCTTTCAAGTCCCTGCAACCCTGCCTTCAGCTGTATAGGAGTCCCCCCCCTCTCCAGTGCACCCAAGTGGGAGGGGTCTCCCACCTTTAGGGATGAGTCCCCTCTACCCATTCTTGGGCAGTATATGAGCTCCCCCTGACACCCATATGGAAAGGGTCTCCTGCATGAAGGGGCGAGTCCCCTCTACCCTGACTACAGTGGTATTGGAGCTCCGCCTGACACCCAGGTTGGAAAGGTCTTCCGCCTGGAGGGGCAAGTCCGCTCTACCCTGGCTGTAGTGGTATAGCAGCTCCCCCCCAAACCCATATGAGAGGGGTCTCCTGCCTGGATGGAGGAGTCCCCACAACCCTGGCTGCAACAGTATATGAGCTCCCCCACACACACCCAGGTGGGCGGATCTCCCACCTGAAGGGGCGAGTCCCCTCTACCCTGGCTGCCCTGGTTTACTAGCTTTGCCTGACACCCAGTTTGTATAAGTCTCTCACCTGGAGGGGCGAGTCTCCTCAACCCTGGCTGTGGCAGTAAAGGATCTTTCCCTGACACCCAGGAGGAAGGGTCTCCGGCCTGGAGAGGCGAATCCCCTTGACCCTGGCGGTAGTGGTTTAGGCGAGTCCACTCTTCCCCGGCTGCAGAGGTTAAGGATCTTCCCCTGACACCCAAGTGGGTGGGGTCTTTCCCATAGAGAGGTGACTTTCCTCTACCCTGGCTGAGGGGGTGTATCAGCTCTCCCAGATACCCAGGTGGGAGGGGTCTCCTGCTTGGAGGGGCAAGTACCCTGTATTCTGGCTGCTGTGGTATACAATCTCACCCCCATACCCAGATGGGAGGGTCCTCCCACCTAAAGGGGCGAGTCCCCTTTACCCAGGCTGCAGTGGTTTACTTGCTTTCCCTGACACCCAGGTTGGATGGGTCTTTTGCCTGGAGAGGTGAGTCCCCTCCAACCTGGCTGCTGCGGTAAAGGATCTCCCCTTGACACCCAGGTTGGAGGGTCTCTGGCCTGGAGATGTGAGTCCACTCTACCCTGGCTGCAATGGTATAGGAGGTCCCCCCTATACGCAGGCGGTACGGGTCTCCTGCCTCCAGTGGCAAGTCCCCTCTACCCTGGCTGCAATGGTATAGAAGGTCCCCCTTACACCCAGGTGGGAGAGACCGAACCCCTCAAACAGCAAGTCCCCTCCACGCTGCTATGGCAGTATATGAACTCCCCTGCCAACCGGGTGGAAGGATCTTCTGCCTGGAGGGTCTAGTCCCCTAACCCTGGTTCTGGCGGCATAGGAGCCCCCACCCCCAGAACATCAAGTTATGTGGTATCCTGACTGGAGTGGAGAATCCCCTCTACACTGGTGCAGGAGTATACAAGCTTCCCAGGACACCCAGGTTTTAGGGGTCTCCCGCCAGGAGCAATGAGTCCCCTCTACCCTGGCTGCTGCGGTAAAGGATCTCTCCCTGAATTCCTAGTGAGTGGGTCTCCAACCTGTAGAGGAGAGTCCCTTCTACCCTGGCTTCAGTGGTAAAGGAGATCCCCTCTACACCAAGGTGGGATGGGTCTCCCGCCTTGAGTGGGAGTCCCCTCTACCCTGCCTGTGTCCGTGTATGAACTCCCCTGACAACCAGGTGGAAGGGATCTTCCGCCTGGAGCGTCAAATCCACTCTCCCCTGGCCCTGAAGGTATAGAAGCTCCCCCCGACACCCAGGTTATGGGGTCACCCGCCTGGAGGGGTGCGTTCCCTCTACACTGGCTTCAGGGACATACAAGCTCCCCCTGACACCCATGTGGGAGCAATGAGTCCCCCCTACCCTAGCAGTGGTGGTATACATGCTGTCCCAGACACGCAGACGGGAGTGGTCTCCACCCTGGAGGGGCAAGTTTTCTCTACCCTGGCTAAGGTGGTATACAAGTGCCCTGTACACATGATCTTAGCCAAAAGGCCGAGAAGCGATACAAGTGCCCTCTAAACACAGGTGGAATTGGTCTTCCACAAGAACAGGAGAATCCACTGTACCCTGGCTTTGGCAGTATTCAAGGTCCCCCGACACCCAGGTGGGAGGGGTATCCAGCCTGGAAGGGTGACTCCCTTCTACTTTAGCTCTTGTCATATAAGAGGTCCCAGTGAACCCAGGTGGGAGGGGTCTTATGTGCTGCAGTAGTCAAGCTCCCATGGACACCCAGGTGGGAGGGGTCTCCTGATTGAAGGGGCGAGTCCCCTCTACCCTGGCTGCAGATGTATACAAGCTCCCACAGACACCCAGGTGCTAGGGGTCTCCCGCGTAGAGGGTCGAGTCCTCTCTATCCTGGCTGTGGTGGTATATGAACTCCCACTGACACCTTTGTGGGAGGGTTCTCACACCAGGAGAGGCAAGTATTTTCTACCCTGGATGTGCTGGTATATGAGCTCCCGCCAACAGTCAGGTTGGAAAGGTCTTCCACCTGGTTGGGAGAGTCTCCTCCTCTACCCTGGCTAAGGTGGTATAAAAGATCCCCGCAACACCCAGGTGGGAGGGATCTGCAGCCTGGAGGGGCAAGTCCTTCTACCCCAGCTGCGGCAGTATAGGAGCTCCTCCCCACCTCACCCTGGTGGGAGGGATTTCTTCCTGAAGGAGAAAGTCATCTCAAACCTGGTTGTGGGGGTATAAGAGACCCCTCCTACCCCCAGGAGGAAGGGGTCTCCCGCCTGGATGGGTGAGTTGCTGCTACCCCAGCTGCAGCTGTATACAACCCCCCCCTTGGCAGACACCCCTGTGGGAGGGGTCATCTAACTGGAGGGTGAGTCCCCTCTACCCTGGCTAAGGCGGTATAGGAGTTATCCCCAATCCCAGGTGGGAGGTGTCTCTAGCCTGGAGGTGCAAGTCGCCTCTAACCTGGCTGCTGAGGTACATCAGCTCTCCCAGAGACCCAGGTTGGAAGGGTCTCCCACCTAGAGGGGTGACTCCCCTCTACCCTGGTGAGGCGGTGTATCAGCTCTCCCAGACACCCAGGTGAGAGGAGATTCCTGATTGGAGGGGCAAGTCCCCTCTATTCTCTCAGCTTTTGTATTGGAGATCCCCCCTTACCCAAATAGGAGGGGTCTCCCACCTGAATGAGTGAGTACCTCTATGGCTGCAGTGGTATACTAGCTTTCCCTGACACCCAGGTTGTATGGGTCTCTTGCCTGGAGGGGCAAGTCCTCTCTAATCTGGCTGTGGCAGTAAAAGATCTTCCCCTGACACCCAGGTTGGAGGGTATCTGGCCTAGAGCTGCGATTCCCCTCTACCTAGGCTGCAGTGGTATAGGAGCTCCCTCCTACACCCAGGTGAAATGGGTCTCTAACCTGGAGTGGCAATTCCCATCTACCCTGCCTCTGGCAGTATATGAACATCTTTGACAACCAGGTGGACGGGATTTTCCACCTGGAGGGTTGAATCCCCTCTCCCCTTGCTCTGGCAGCATAGGAGCTCCGCCTGACACCCAGATTAGGGGGGTCTTCCGCCTGGAGGGGAGAGTCTCCTCTACACTGGCTGCGGGGGTATAGGAGCTCCCCCTGACACCCAGGTGGGAGGGTTCTCCCACCAGAAGTGGAAAGTACCCTCTACCCTGTGTGTGGGGTTTTATCAGCTCTCCCAGACACCAGGTTGGAGGGGTCTCCTGCTTGGAGGGTCAAGTCCCCTCTATTCTGGCTGCTGTGGGACATGAGCTCCCCCCATATCCAGATGGGAGGGGTCTCCCACCTGAAGGGGCGAGTCCCCTCTTCCCTGGCTGCAGTGGTTTACTAGCTTTCCCTGACACCCAAGATGGATGGGTCTTTCGCCTGAAGGGGCAAGTCCTCTCTACCCTTTCTGCTTCAGTAAATTATCTGGCCTGGAGAGGCAAGTCCCCTCTACCCTGGCTGCATTGGTATATGGGCTTTCCCTGACACCCAGGTTAGATGAGTCTTTTCCCTGGATGGGCGAATTCCCTATACCATGGCTGCTGAGGTAAATGATTTCCTCTGACACCCAGGTGGGAGGGGTCTCCTGCCTGGAGCAATGAGTCCCCTCTACCCTGGCTGTGGCGATATACAATGTCTCCCAGACACCCAGGTGGAATGGGTCTCCCGCCTGCAGTGGTTTGTCTTCCCTACCCTGGCTAAGGCGGTATATAAGCATCCCACTACACACAGGTGGGAGTGTTCTTCTGCATGGACAGGCGAGTCCCCTCTACTTGGCTTTGGTGGTATAAAAGCTCTCCAAACACCCAGGTGGGAGGGGTATCCAGCCTGAAAGGGTGAGTCCCCTCTACTTTAGCTCTTGCTATATAAGAGCTCTCAGTACACCCAGGAGGGAGGAGTCTTCCGCCTGCAGGGGCATGTTCCCTCTACCCTGGCTATGCCAGTATAGGACTCCCCCTGACATCCAGGTGAGAGGTGTCTTGCACCTGTGGGGGTGACTCCCCTCTACCCTGGCTGCTGCAGTAATCAAGCTCCCCTGGACACCCAGGTGGGAAATGTCTTCCGACTGGAAGGGCAAGTCAGCTCTATCCTGGCTGCAGCGGTATAGGTATTCCCCCTGAAACCCAGGTGGGAAGGTTCTCCCACCTACATGAGGGAGTCCCCTCTACTCTGGCATCAGCAGTATAGGAGCTCCCAGGACACCAGGTGGAAGAGGTCTCCCTCCTTGAGGGACAAGTCTCCTCTACCCTGGCTGCAGCAGTATAATAGCTCTCCCTGAAACCCAGGTGGGAGAGGTCTCCTGCCTGGAGGGGAGAGTCCCCTCTCCCCTGGCTGTGGTGATATAGGATATTCCCCCCCATACTCCCAGGTGGGAGGGGTCTCCCTCCTGGATGAGGAAGTCCCCTCAGTGCTGGGAGCCATTAGCCAAGTAGGTATGACAATTTCCTTGCCAGCGTACCCCATGTTGCAGTGACATTGAATGTAGGTGACCTTGCTCAAGGACCAAGGCGGATTAGGGCATTCCCAGTTTAGGTTCCAGGTTTAAGGTTTAAGATTATTCCTGCTGGGAATAGGGCGTATCCTGCTGCCTGAGTTCCCCTTGAGTTCTCACGGGATTCAGACAGTATATTTTGGGAGATAGAAGCCAAGAGAACGTGGATTTGGGCAGAGAATGTGGATTTGGGCAGAGAACGTGGATTTCCCCAGAACGTGATTGTAGACGGCTGGTGTGAGTTCGGGAATAAAGAGTTGCTGTTTGAATCTACAAGCTGTGTGGTGGCTCTTGATTGTGTGCCCAGCCAGACTGTGGCACCTCAGCCCTTGCTGTAATGGTATATCCCCCTGAAACACAGGTGGGAAGGGTCTCCCGACTGGAGCAGTGAGTCTCCTCTACCCTGGTTGTGGAGGTATACAAGCTTCCCCAGACACCCAGGAGGGAGGGGTCTCCTGCATGGAGGGGCAAGTCCCCTCTACCTTTGCTGTGGTGACATATGAGCTCCCACTGACACCCTGGTTGGAGGGGTCTCCCGCCAGAAGGGGAAAGTACTTTCTACCATGGCTGGGGTGGTATATGAGGTCCAGATTACAGACAGGTTGTAGGGGGTTCCTGCCTGAATGGGCAAGCCTCCTCTACCCTATCTAAGGTGGTCTACACGTTTCCCACAACACCCTGGTGGTAGGGGTCTCCTGCCTGGAGGGGAGAATCCACACTACTGTGGCTGCAGCGGTATAGGCACTCCCCCTACCCTGGTGGGAGGGTCTCCTGCCTGAAGGGGTGAGTCCCATCAACTGGGTCTTCAGGGGTATGAGAGCCCCCTCCTATCCCAAGTAGGAGGGGTCTCTCGCCTGGAGGGTTGAGTCACTTCTATCCAGGGTACAGGTGTATATGATCCTGACACCCAGTTGGGAGGCATCTCCTGACTGGAGGGGCGAGTCCCCTGTATCCTGCCTGCGGAGTTTCCCCAGACACCCAGGTGAAAGTGATCTCCCGCTTGGAGGGGTGAGTCCCTGTTACCCTGGCTGCAGCTCTATAGGAGCCCCCTATACAAAGCCCGCTGTGAGGGTCTCTTGCCTAGAGGGGCGAGTCCCTGCTACTCTTGCTGCACCTAGATATGAGCTCCCCTGACACCCAGGTGAAAGGTATATCCAGCCTGGAGGTGCGAGTTTCTGCTACCCTGGCTGCAGCTGTACAGGAGCCAACCCCCCCAACTGGGCACCCAGGTAGAAGAGATATCATAACTGTAAGAGTAAGTCCCCTCTACATGGGCTGAGGCAGCATACAATCTAGCCTGAAAACCAAGGTGAGAGGAGTCTCTCGCCTGAAGGAGCCAGTCTAATCTACCCAGGCTCCAGAGGGAGAAGAGCTCCTACAGACAACCATGTCCTTTTTCATTCACCCAGGCCCAGGTGCTAGGAGTTGGATCTCCATTACTGGGCCTGGCTCTTTTCTTAAGCCCCTAGCTGCCCTTTTCGAGGACCCAGTTCCTGTCCCTTGGTATTAGGCCCCTTTCACCGGCTCCCTCCTGTGCCTCCCCTCTGATTCCTTCATGCTCTGGTATCCTGGTAATGCCGGGAACCTCTGTTCCCCCTCCTTCTCCCTAGCCTATGCTGCTCGAATGGGTCCTGGCAGCCTGACACGCCCCACTTCTGCACACCGGGTATCTCCTTACAGTACCCTCTTTGGCCCCTCCTTTGGTCGAGGTTCCTCTCTTAGGATCTACTCACCTGGGGAAGAGAAGCAGAATTAACTCGCCTCTGTGCCCTGAATGCTCCCTATGGGAAACACAGCCCTGCCACTGGCCTGAATATTCTTCACTGCCTGAACCTTGAGGCCTGGCAGTTAACATGGACTTGCTCCAACCCATCCCTTAGCAATCCCCTCCCTTCCATCCCCTGCCCTCTGGCCTTGCATGCTGCCCCTACTGCAACCCTCTCTAACCCTGACCATTTGTGCTCCAGTTCCTGGGCCTGGGCAGTCACCTAAGCACCTGACCTCATTCCTCATGGCCCTTGGCATAAAAAGGAGTCTCTTTGAGTTGGGTCTGACCTGAGGGCCCCTTGTGTGGGCCCGATAGTCAGATCCCCAAGGTGCCCCTTGAGTTCTCCTGGACCTCATGCAGCCCCTTCCTCTCCTTCCCCTTGTGCCTTTTTCTGGCACAGATCTCCTGGGCCTGGGTATCGCCCCTATGCTCACCCACCATGACCCCCTTCCTTTTCTTTGCCTCCTCTGTCAGGACCCTGGCCATAGATTCTCATTTGATCAAGGGTGCCTTGTGAGAAACAATTCCCTGGTCCTTGCCTGGGCCCCTTGCTTTCCCTGGTGCTTGGTCTGGCACTAGGAACCCTGAAACCTGGAATTGGCCCTGGGCCTCGAGCCTGACTGACCCTGCTGGAATCCCTGCCTTCCTTCCCAAATCTGGTACATGGTTCTTAGCCTCCTGCCCCAGCCCTGGTCCTTGGCTCTTCATTCCCTGTCATGGCTCCTCGCTTGAGCATATGGCAGCCCTTCTTGCTCACTGCTTTTCTGGGCATGGTCTGAGGGCCCCTCGCTGGGGCCACTTCCCTACTCTCTTTAGCATTTCTTTACTTCAGTACCCTAGTGCAGCCCTGCCTTCCTGGCCCAGCATTCCCTGCTCTCCCCTGGCCTGGGCCCTCCTCTTTGTCCCTTGCCTGGGCTTCTTCTGGGGTCCTGGCCCGCACCCCACCCACACCGTCCGGTTGACCTCCAGGCTGTGCTCTACTTCAGCCCTCCTGTCCTTTGTGTCTCTGCCACACCTGCTTTCCCTTCCCTTCCCAGGATGTTTACCTGGCAAGATTTGACCTGGCCTCTTGGCCCTGGGTGAGCATCATGGGAAAAAATAGCCCTTTGGGAAAACATATCCCTGCCACTTGCCTGGGCCCTTTGTCCTCCCTCAGCCCAAGCCCTGCTCCTGACTCCTGACACCCTGCAGTGGACCTGGGCATTGAGTCCTTCTCTTCCTGTACCACCCACTCCATTTTCTCCCCTCCCGTTGTTCCCCCTCCATGTTTCTTTGTATTCACCCAGGCCCAGGTGCTAGCACTTGGCTCTCCATTACTGGGCCCGGCTTCTTGCTTGAGACCCTGGCTACCCTTCTTGAGGACACTTTTACTGTCCCCTGGGTTCAGGCCCCTCTTGCCTTCCCCCTCCTGTGCCTGCCCTCTGATCCCCTCATTCTGTGGTATCCTGGCACTGCCCAGACCCTCCAATCCCCCTGCTTCTCCCTACAATGAGCTGCTGGAATGTGTCCTGCAGCCCCCACTTCTGCACACCAGGTATCCCCTCACAGTACCCTCTTTGGCCCCTCCTTTGGTCCAAGTCCCTCTCTGAGAATCTACTCACCTGGGGCAGAGAAGCAGAATTGGCTCGCCTCTGTGTCCTGAATGCTCCCTATGGGAAACACAGCCCTGCCACTCGCTTGAGTCCCCATCACTGCCTGAAACTTGAGGCCTGGCAGTTAACATGAACTTGCTCTAACCCAGCTCTGAGGATCCTCTCCCTTACCTCTGGCCTTTCATGTTGTCCCTACCATAACCCAACTCTCTCTAACCCTGACCCTTTATGCTCCAGTCCCTGGTCCTGGGAATTCACCTGAGCCCATGACCACATTCCTCATAGTCCTTGGCATAGCAAGAAATCTCTTTGTTTTGGGTTCCCCTCGCTTGGGCCTGCCAGCAGGATCCCCTATGTGCTCCTTACCTTCTCCTGTCCTCACGCAGCCCCTTCCTCCCCTTCCCTTCGCACCTTTTTCTGGCACTAGCAGGTCTTCTGCTCATGGGTCCCCCAACAACATTGATGGGGTGGTTCCCTTGCCTGGGTGCCTGGCTTGGCTCCTGGGTCTCGCCCATATGCACATCCACCCTAACGGCCTTGTGTGCCCTCCTGTCGCCCTCCTTCTGGCCCCCTTCTTTTCCCTGGCCTCCTTTGCCAGGACCCTGGCAATAGGTTCTCATCTGATCCAGGGTGACTTATGTGAAACAATGCCCTGGCCCTTGCCTGGGACCCTTGCTCTCCCTGGGTGCTTGGTCCTGCAGAGACCCGTCCCACCTGTGTGTCAGTGGGATCTCCTATACTGCTACAGACAAGGTAGAGGAAACTTGCCCCTCCAGGTGGGAGATCGATCCCACCTGAGTGTGTAGGGGGATATATTAAACTGCCACAGCCATGATAGAGGGGACTCGCATCTCCATGCTGGGACACCTCCTACCTGGGTTTCAGGGGGAATTGTTATGCCACTGCAGCCAGGGTACAGAGGACACTCCTCTCCAGGTGTGAGACCCCTTCCACCTGGGTTTCCATGGGAGCTCCTATACAACTGCACTCAGTGTAGAGGGGACTCTACCCACCAGGCAGGAGACTCCTCAAACTGATTGTCATGGGATCTCCTAAACTGCAGCAGCCAGGGTAGAGGGGACTTGCCCCTCCTGGCAAAAGACCCCTCCCACGTGGGTGTCAGAGGTGGCTATTATACACCTGCAGCCAAAGTAGAGGGGACTAGCAACTACATGGAGGAGACGCCTCCCATATGGGTGTGGGAGGTGGAGCTTAAATACCATTGCATCCAGGTTACTGAGTACTTGTATCTCCAGGCAGGAGACTCATCCCAACTGGGTTTCATGGGGAGCTTGTATACCATCTTAGCCAGGGTAGAGCAGTCTTGCCTGTCCATGTGGAATACCACTCCCACCTGTGTGCAGGGGGTTGCTTTCATAGTGCTTTAGTCAGGGTAGAGAAGAGTTGCCCCTCCAGGCATGAGACACCTCCCACCTGGGTGTTGTGGGGGAGCTCCTATACCACTGCAGGCAGGATAGAGAGGATTCACCCCTACAGGCTAGAGACAAATCCAACCTGGGTGGCAGGGAAAGCTAGTATATCACTGAAACCAGCATAGAGGGGACTCGCCCCTCCAGGCTGAAGACCCTTCCCACAGGGATGTCTGGTGAGTGGGGGTTCATATACAGCTGCAGCTGGGGTAGTAGCGACTCCCGCATCCAGGCATGAAATATCTTCCTCCTGAGGGTAGAAGGGGTCTCAAATTCAAAGCGGGAGACCCTCCCACTTTGGTGTGTGGGTGGGGACAGCTCCTATATCTCTGCAGTTAGGGTACCGTAAACTTGCCCCTCCAGGGGGAAGACCTCTCCTTCCTGGGTGTAGGGGATAGACCTCATGTACCCCTGCAGCCAGGGTATTGGGTACTCGCCCCTCAAGGCAGGAGATCCCTCCCACCTGGGTATAAGGGGGAGCTCATACCACAGCAGCCATGGCAGAGGGTACTTTCCCCTTAATGCAGGAGAATCCTCTCATCTGGGTGTCGTGGGGAGCTTGTATATGGCAGCAGCCAGGGAAGAGTGGACTCCTCCCTCCAGGCTGCTGACCCTTCCTACCTGCATGTCAGGTGAGCTCCCATACCACCTCAGGCAGTGTAGAGGGAATTCTACCATCCAGACAGGAGATCCCTTCCACCTGGGTGTCCTGGGCAGCTCCTATACCGCTGCAGCAAGATAGAGAGGACTCTAGCCTCCTGGCAGGAGACTCCTCCCAATGGGGTGTCAGGGGAGATCCTATACCAAAGCAGCCAGGTTAGAGGGGACTCCCATGTCTAGGCAGGAGACCCCTCCTAACTGCGTGTCACAGGGAGTTCTTCTACTGCTGCAGCAAGGGTAGATCAGACTTTCCCTTTCAAGGTTAATCTTGGAATCAATCCTAGAGGACTAATATCTAGTCATATATGGCAGATGGACATCACACATTTGCCAGAATTTGGAAAATTAAAATATTTGCATGTTACAGTTGATACTTCTTCTGGATATTTGATGAGCTCCCTTCATACTGGAGAAATAACTAAAGATATTATATCTCATTGTTTACAAAATTTTGCCACTGTGGGCTTCCAAAACAGTTAAAAACAGATAATGGCCCTGGCTATACTTCAAGCAATTTTGCTCATCATTTGTCATTACTCACATAACAGGAATCCCATATAATCCACTGTTAGAGTCTGTAAACAAGTCAAAATAACACCTGGCATTTTGCCAGGGGAATTTTAGAGTTCGTAAACAAGTCTGGATGGTGTCTGGCAAAATGCCAGAGGCAGTGATTTGAGAAGTAACAAAAGCGAGCCATTAAGTGTGGAGATTCCTGATTGGTTGACTGCTGTATCTAGTTTATGTTAATTAGATAAGCTGTGTGGAATGTATAAATACCGCTCCTCCTACAATAAACAGCTCCCATTCCTGCTGTATCAGTCTACACAAGTTGTTCGTCACCCCCCAGTTATTTTGCTGCAGCCATACTCTGGTAGATGGTGGCCTGTTACAGGGAGCCCCGGGACACTCGGGGGTAAGTGAAGAAAAAAAGCTGCCCATCCATAGATAGGACGAGAGCAATCTGCTCATCCCTAGGCAGATAGGGAGAGAGGAAAAATGGCCATTTCGAGAAAATGGAGAAGATTGATACAGTATGTTTGTGTCTTGTTTTGTCTTGAAATGTTGTATTGTCTTTGTGATGAAAATATGGAAGGGGTGAGAAGTAAATTACTAAGGGAAGAAGGCACCCCAGTGGAACCAAGAATAGTTAGGGCATGTGTTGATGGAAGCCCGAGAACTCTATTCAGAAAGAAAAAGAAAGTTAAGAAGAAGAAGATTATCAGGAAAAAAGTTGCAGCAAAAGGCTATTACTAAATACTTTTCGTTACCGGAGGGTGCGAGAATCGGCGCCACGGCTGCCACATGCGCGAGCTGGTCATGGCGCAGCAAGGGCTTTCCAAGCGGTGGCAACCGGCTCTTCCCCTCCCCCCACCCTGGGAGCGGACGCCACTGCGAGAGCCCAAATCTAAACCTGTGCCCAGAAGCAGTTTGAGCCCCGGACTCTCCCCAGGGCCATCTGGGGCTGCCCAGGATGCTACAGCCAGCAAAAGACTCTACCGGCATCCCTGATGTTTGGTCATTTCCAAGGCCAGTAACTACAATGGTTCTCCCACACCTGGAGACTTGGAATGAGTAATGAGCACCATTAAGGCTTATTTCAAATGTAGAAAACCTTGAGATAATGTACTAAATTGTTCAGAAGGTTGTTTTCTTAGTGGAATGCTACAGGATTTTCTTTATCATCAGTGTGGAGTTCCTGCATTCGTCCCAGTGAAGACGAAGATGGAAGAATTTCCAGTGTTGCTGAGAACCAGACAAAACTTCGGCTGAGAACCGGATGAGACTTCGGATCAAGCTAGCTGCCTGCAGAACTTACCTGGACTGTGATTTAAGATAGCTGCCTGCAGAACTTACCTGGACTGTGATTTACCTGGACTGTGAGTTAATCAATTGAGACACTGCTTTACCTGGACTGATACAACAAACTGTAATCTATAACAAATTGTAACACGGTATCTTTGCTAACAGTGTCATTGCTGGTATAATTTTTCCAAGGGCTTCTTGCATGGAGCCATCAATTGGCTTGGTATTGTGGCATTTTGTATCCTCCCTTTCTGTTTGTAGCAGGTTATTTATGGTGTTTCTGTAAAAACCACTATGGTGGTTATTTAAATTAAACAAAAGGGGGAAATGTTAGAGTCTGTAAACAAGTCAAAATAACACCTGGCATTTTGCCAGGGGAATTTTAGAGTTCGTAAACAAGTCTGGATGGTGCCTGGCAAAATGCCAGAGGCAGTGGTTTGAGAAGTAACAAAAGTGAGCCATTAAGTGTGGAGATTCCTGATTGGTTGACTGCTGTATCTAGTTTATGTTAATTAGATAAGCTGTGTGGAATGTATAAATACCGCTCCTGTCCTACAATAAACGGCTCCCATTCCTGCTCTATCAGTCTACACAAGTTGTTCGTCACCCCCCAGTTATTTTGCTGCAGCCGGACTGCGGCAATCCACGAGGACAAGGCGTAGTTGAAAAAGCCCATCAAACTATTAAAATGTACTTACTAAAACAAAAAAAGGGAATTGGAAAGGGATATAAATCCCCCAAAGATAAACTTAACATAACCCTTTTTACTTTAAACTTTTTAAATTTGGATTCATCAGGGCTTAGTGCTGCGGAAAGGCACATGTGTCGAAAAAATGTACATAAGCCAAAGGTACTTTGGAAGGATATTCTAACTGGACAATGGAAAGGTCCTGACCCAGTGATTGTCTGGAGTTGGGGGTCTGTTTGTGCGTTTCCACAGGGAGAACAGCAGCCGATTTGGATTCCAGAGAGACTAAAGCGATTTCTACAGACCAAAAAGAAGATGATTTGGCTCAAATCCATAACAGCTGATATCGAGAACTCCAGTTTAGCTATCCTTACATCTGTGACAATGTTTCTCCCACACCTGGAGGCTAATGAATGATGAGCACCATTAAGGCCTATTTCAAATGTAAAAAACCTTGAGGCTTACTTATGGGAATACCTTCAAACACATATGCAAGTTACAGGAAGAAGGATGAGATATCAAAAGAAGAGTCAAACCCAGGTGATAGCCAGGATGCTTTTCTCCAAGGGCTTCTTACTTGCATCCATCAATTGGCTTGGTATCATGGCATTTTGTATCCTCCTCCTTCTGCTTGTGGCAGGTTGTTTATGGTGTTTGTGTAAAAACCACTATGATCATTATCCACAAGTATGGCTAAGTGTGTTGGGCCGGTAGTCAAAGATGGGTAAGATCCAATTACAATGGTACCAACCTAAGCCAGGAGGCTAACGATTTGAGGTCAGACCATCCAATGATGGGTAAGGACCATATATAGTATTGGACAACCTAAAACAGGCACGGTCCCTAAACCACATACTTGTTGTTTAATAAAATAAAAGTGGAGGAGATGTTGAGGGCCACAACCAAGTGAAGATGGCACCTGGCAGTTTGCCAGGAGGAGTGGTTTGTGAGGCAACGCCACCGAGCCATTAAGATGATGTGGATTTCTTATTGGCTGACTACTGTATCTAGATGATGCTAATTGAGACAAGCTGTGTGAAATCAGTAAGGTATATATAACTCTGCTGTACCACAATAAAGCAGCTCCTGCTACCTTGGGTGCCTGCTACCTTGAGTTCCCACTCATTTTCCCCGTAATAAAGCAGCTCCTGCTTCAAACTTCAAGTTGCTTGTCACCTCCCAGTTACTTTGCCAAGCCAGACTGTGGCATGTCACCATACCACAGCATAAGGGGATCTGAGGAGAGGCATAGGAGGGGGAAAGTAACAGGGGCCTAAACCAAGGGACAGATAAAGGGTCCTTACTTGAGACCCTGAGAATGACTCAGGGTCTCAAGTAAGGAGCCATGCCCAGTAATGGAGAGCCAAGTGCTAGCACCTGGGCCTGAGTGAATTAAAATAAACATTTAGGGGGAGCAGCAGAGGAGAGAAAGTGTAGTCGGTGGCACAAGGGGTGAACAGGTCAAGGCCCAGATTCACTGCAGTGAAGGGGTCGTGAGCAGGGCCCCAGATGAGGGAAGCCAAAAGGCCTAGGCAAGGGGAAGGGCTAGCTTTTCCAAAGGGAGTCCCCAAGGACAAGAGGCCAAATCAAGTTGCCTGGCCCGGGTAAGCATCCTGGGAAGGGGATCAGGAAAGCGGTCATGGCAGAGAAAGAAAGGACAGGAAGGCCAAAGCAGGGAACAGTGTGAAGGGCCGCAGAAGGGTGTGGGTGGGGTGGGTCTGAGACCCCAGCAATGAGCCCAGGCAAGGGGAGAGCAGGAAATGCCGGGCCAGGAAAGCAAGGATGCACTAGGGTACTCCAGTACAGAAAAGCCAAGGGGAGCAGGGAAGCAGCCCCAGTGAGGTGCCCTCAGTCAATACCCAGAAAAGCAGTGAGCAAAAAGGACCACCAGAGGCTCCAGTGAGGAACCAGGCCATGGAACTGAGAGCCAAGTCCCAGGGCTTGTGCATGTGACTCAGGACAGTGTATAAGATTTGGAGGGAAGGCAGGGGATCCAGTAGGGTGCTTTCAGGCTCCAGGCCCAGGGCCATCTCTGGGTTTCAGGGTTCCTGGTGCTGGACCAAGCACCCAGGGAGAGCAAGGGGCCCAGGCTTGGGCCACGGCATGGTTTCCCATAAGGCACTCTGGATCAGATGAGAATCCATGGTTATGGTCCTGGCAAAGGAGGCCAGGAAAAGGAAGGGGTCCAGATGGAGTGCAATGGGAGGGCATGGCAGGGGGTCGGTTTGGATGCACATAGGGGCAAGATGCAGGGCCCAAGCCAGGCACCCAGGCAAGGGACCCACCCAATCAATGGTGATAGGGGACACAAGGAGAAGGAGACCTGGTACTGCCAGAGAAAGGCACAAGGGAAAGGGGAGGAAGAGCCTGCGTGAGGACCAAAAGAAGCCAAGGGGCACCTGGGGGAATCCCCTGGAGAGCAAAAGCAAGGGACACACAGGTCAGACCCAACACGAAGAGCCTCCTTGCTATGCCAAGGGCCATGAGGAATGTGGTCAGGGGCTCATGCAAATGCCCAGGCCAAGAGAACAGAGCATAAAGGGTCAGGGTTAGGGAGGACTGGGTTGTGGTAGGGGCAGCATGGAAGACCGGAGGGAATGGAGGGGATCGCTCAGAGCTGGGTTTGAGCAAGTCCATGTTAACTGCCAGGCCTCAAGGTGCAGGCAGTGAGGACGACTCAGACGAGTGGCAAGGCTGTGTTTCCCATAGGGAGAATTCTGGGTGCAGAGGCGAACCAATTCCGTTCCTCTGCCCCAGGTGAGTAGATCCTCAGAGAGGGACCTGGACCAAAGGAGGGGCCAAAGAGGGTACTGTGAGGGGATACCTGGTGTGCAGAAGTGTGTGGGGGGGGCTGTAGGACCCATTCCAGCAGCACAGGGTAGGGAGAAGCAGGGGGAGGGGTGGGTCCAGGCAGTTCCAGCATACCACATCATGAGGGGATCAAAGGGGAGGCACAGGACGGGGCAGGCAACAGGGGTGAAACCAAGGGAGAGAGAAAGAGTCCTCAAGAAGGGGGAGAACCTCTCAGGGTCTGAACCAAGGGGCAGGGCCCTGTAATGCAGAGTCAAGTGCTAGCACTTGGGCCTGGATGAATTAAAAAGAAATATGGAGGGAGAGCGGCGGAAGGGGAGAAAGTGGAGTCGGTGGCAGTGTGGGAGAATGGCTCAAGACCCAGATCCACTGCAAGGTGTCCGGGGTCCAGAGCAGGTCCCCAGCTGAGGGAGTCCAATGGGCCCTGGCAAGGGCCAGGGCTACATTTTCAAAGGGAGCTCCTAGGGCCAGGAGGCCAAATCAAGTCACCTGGCCAGGGTGAGAATTCTAGGAAAGGGATCAGGAAAGTGGGTGTGGCAGAGACAGAAAGGACAGTTGGGTTGAAGAAGGGCACAGCCTGAGGGGCCACAGGATGGGTGTGGGTGGGGTGGGGGCCAGAACCACAGCAAGGAGCACAGGCAAAGGACCTAGAAGAGGGCCAGGCCAGGGGAGATCAGGAAAGTTGGGCTGGGAAGGCAGGGCTGCATGAGGGTACTGAATTCCAGGAATGCCAAGAGATCAGAGAAGCAGCCCCAGCGAGTGGCCCTCAGACAATTCCCAGAAAAGCAGTGAACAGGATGAGCCAACAGAGTCTCAAGCAAGAAGCCATGCCAGAGAATGGAGAGCCAAGAGCCAGGGCTTGGGCAGGAGGCTCAGGACAGTGAATTACATTAGGGAAGGAAGGCAGGGGATCCAGCAGGGGGTAATCAGGCTCCAGACCAAGGGCCACTTCCAGGTTTCAGGGTTCCTGGTGCAGGACCAAGCACCCAGGGAGAGAGCACGGGGCCTAGGCGAGAGCCAGGGCTGTTTCCCATAGGGAGCATTCAGGGTGCAGAAGCAAGCCAATTCTGTCACTCATCTATGGTTGGTCAGGTGGGTACTTTGCCTGGGCACCTGGTTTGGGTTCTGGATCTTGCTCTCCTACATACCCATCAAGAACTTCTGCCATGCCCTCCCATGGCCCTCCTCCTGGCTGCCTTCACTTGCCAGTCCTCCTTTGCCAGGTCCCTATCCCTGGATTCTCATCTGGGCCAGAGTGCCTTATGGGAAACTGAGTCCTGCCCCTTGCCTGGGCCCCTTGCTCTCTCTGGGCATTTGGTCATGCACCCAGATCCCTGACACCTGGCAGTCGCCCTGGGCCAGGAGCCTGCCTGCCCCCTTACAGATCCCCTGCAATTCCTCCAAAGTCTTGTCCACTGTCCGGATCCCTCTGCCCATGTCTGGCCCTTGACTCTCCATTCCCTGGCCTGCCTCCTCACTTGAGCCTCTGAGGGCCCTTCTTGCTCTGTGCTTCCCTGGGCTTGGACTGCATTCCTCTCTGGGGCCAGTACCCTGCTCTCTTTGACTTCTCTGAACCTCAAAGCCCTACAGCTGCTTGCCTGCCTGACCCGCCCTTCAATGCCCTTTCCTGGCATGGGCCCTCCTGGTGGTCCCTAGCGTGGGCTCCTTTCGGAATCCTGGCCCACATCCCATCAAAAACCTTCCTCTGGCCTTTCATGCTATACCCTCATTCATCCCTCCTATTGTCCCTGTCCCTGCTGGGCCCCTTTTCATTATCCCTTTCCCATGATGCTCACCAGGTCTAGGGGACTGGAACTGGGTGTTTGGCCCTGTGGGCTCCCTTTGGGAAAATATAGTTGTGCCCGTTGCCTGGGACTTTGGGCTCTCTCGGTCCAGGCCCTGATCCTCGATCCTGACAGGATCCCTGTGGGCAACACAGCCCTGGCTCTTGCCTGTGCCCCCTTTGCCGTCCAAACTTGACAACTGGCAGTGGACTTGGGCCTAGTGATGATCTTGCCCTGGGTGATCCCCTGCCTTCCCTCTCCTGCTCTCTAGCCTTGCAAGCTGTCCCTAAGCGAACCTAGCCCTTCCTCACCCTGACCCTTCGCCCTACAGTCCCCTGACCTGGCTGCCAGCCTGAGCTCCTTAATCCAATACTCCGTTTGCATTCCTTTTTGTGGTGTTGCTTCCTGTAGTGTCTGACCTGGGTGCCCTTTGATTTGGCCCCCTAGCTCACTCCCCTCTGTGTACTTTGCCAAGACCTCTGTCTCCTCATCATAGTGCTGATACTACCACTCCTTTCCCTAGCACTTTTTCCTGAGAAGGGGCCTCCTGATCATTTGGTCACTGATACCTTTCATTGGGGTCAGTCCCTTAACTGGGCTCCTTGATTGTGTTCTGGCTCTTGACCCTCTCTGCACCCACCACGACCTCTCACTGTGCCTTCACATCACACTCCTCCTGGCCCCTGTCCCTTGCCAGGTTCTCTGGCCTGGCCCCTGGACCTTGATCCTCATCTGAGCCAGAGTGCCTTATGGTAAACAGAACCCTGACCCTCGACTGGGCTACTTACTCTCCCTAGGCCCTTGGTGCAGCACCAGGAGCCCTCCTGACACCTGCCAGTAGTGCTGGACCTCGAGCCTGCCTCCCCACTGCTGGATCCCCTGCCATCCCACCCCAGCCCTGTCCACTGTCCTGAGCCCCCTGCCCCAGCACTGGCCCTTGGCTTTCGATTCCCTGCACTGGCTCCTCTCTTGAGCCTCTGGGGGTTCTTCTTGCTCCTTGTTTCCCTGGGCTTGTACTGCAGTCCTCATTGGGGGCCCATCCCTGCTCCCCTTGGCTTCCCTGCATCTCACAACCCTAGTGCAGCCCCTGCCTGCCTGGGCCCACCCTTCCCTGCTCTTCCTTAGCCTGGGCCGTCCTCTAGGTCCCTTTCCTGGGATCCTTTCTGTGGTCCTGGCCCGGACCCCACAAATACCCTTCTTTCATAACTTCATGCTGTGCCCTCCTTCAGCCCTCCTGTTTTCCTTGTCCTTGCTGGGCTCCTTTTCAGATCCCTTTTCCAGTATGCTCACCAGAGCCAGGAGCTGGAACTGGAATGTTTGGCCCTGTGGGCTTCCTTTGGGAAAAGGTAGCCATTCCCCTTGCCTGGGGGCTTTGGCCTCCTTTAGCCTAGGGCCTGCTCCTCAATCCTGACACCCTGCAGTGAGTCTAGGCTTTGAGCCCTCCTGTCCATGTGCCACCCATTCCTCTTACTCCCCTTTCTCCCCATATACTGCCACAGCCAGGAGAGAGGGGACTTGTCCATCCACACGGGAGACCTCTCCCACCTGGTTGTCGGGGGAAGCTCCTATACCACTGCAGCCAGGGTACAGTGCACTCACCACTATAGGTGGGAGACCCCTCACACCTGGGTATTGGGGGAGCTCCAAATATCCACAGCCAGGGTAGAGGTGACTCGCACCTCCAGTACCCTCTACCCTGGCTAACTTGGTATACAAGCTCCCTGCAACACCCAGGTGGTAGGGGTCTCCCGCTGGAAGGGGCAAATCCCTCTACCTTGGATACAGTGGTATAGGAGCACCCCCTGCCACTCAGGTGAAAGGCGTCTCTGGCCTAGAGGGGCGAATCCCCTGAAGCCTGGCTACGGTGGTATATGAGACCCCCCTCCCCCACCGGACATCTGGGTGGGAGGGGTCTTCCGCCTGGAGGGGCAATTCCCCTTTACCCTGGCTGCTGTAGTATAAAAGCTCCTCCTGTCACCCTGGTGGCAGGGGTCTCCTTCCTGGAGAGTCGAGTCTTCTCTACCCTGGATAAGGTGGTATACAAGCTCACTGCTACACCCTGGTGGGAGGTGTTTCCTGTCTGGGGGGGAGAGTCACCACTACCCTGGCTGCAGTGGTATAAGAACTCCCCCACCCTGACACCCAGGTGGGAGGGGTCTCCAGCCTGGAGGGGCAAGTCCCCTAGCCCTCTAGCCCTGGTGAGCATCCTGGTAAAGGGATCAGGAAAAGGGGCACCACAGGGACAGTGACAACAGGAAGTCTCAAGGAGGGCATAGCAGAAAGTGCCAGAGGATGCCTGTTGATTGTGTGGGGGCCAGGACCCCAGCAGGGATACCAGGCTAGGAACCTAAAGCAGGGCCCCAACCTAAAAGAGCAGGGAAGGGCGGGGCTGGGCAGGAAGGTAGCACTAGAGTTCTTCCATGCAGGAAAGCCAAGAGGAGCAGGGAAGCAGCACAAAAGACAGGCCCAGAGTACAAGCCCAGGGAAGCACAGAGCAAGAATAGACACCAGAAGCTCAAGTGAGGAGACAGGCCAGGAAATGGAGAGACAAAGTCCAGGGCTGGGGCCAGGGGATCAGGATAGTGGACATGGAAGAAGAGAGAAGGCAGGGGATATGGCAGTGGGGAGACAGGCAACAGGCCCAGGGCCATTGCCAGGCTAGGGTTTCTAAGAGTAGGACCAAGGGCCCAGTAAGAGCATGAGGCCCAGCCTAAGGACAGGGCTCTCTTTCCCATGTAGTGCCTGGCCCAGACAGGGGCCTGTCAAGGGATGGGGGCCATGAAAAGTATGACAGGAAGGCAGGGCAGGGGGTCGAAGTGGCTGCGGAGAGGGGCAAGTACCAGGACCCAAGCCAGGATCACAGTCAAGGGACCCATCCCTCCAACAGAGCATTAGAAACCCAAGAAGAAGGAGGCCAACACTCAGGAAGGAAGCGCGAGTGGAAGGAGAGGAAGTTTGGCACTAGGATGTGGAAACAGAGGGCAGAGCAAAGGGCACCCAGTGGAGTGCACTAAGGGGCCCAAACAAGGAACCCCATATAATACCCAATTTGAAGTGACACCTTGCGATGCCATGCAACAAGAGGAACATGGTCCAGGGCTCAGGCAAGCAGCCAGATCCAGAAACTGGAGTGTGAAAGGTCAGGGTTAGGGAGGGCTGGGTTGGGGTAGGGGCATCATGCAAGGCTAGATGGTAGGGGAGGGAAGGGAGATGATCACACAGGGCAAGGTCAGTGGAAGGCCCAAATCCACTATCAGGTATCAAGGTTTGGAAGGCAAAGGGGGCCCAGGCGAGGGGCAGGGCTGGTTTTCCCATAGGGAGCCTTCAGGGCCCAGAGGCCAGCCAATTCCACTCCTCTTCCCCAGGTGAGTAGAACCTCACAGAGAGACCAGGACCAAAGGAGGGCCAAAGAGCACACTGTGAGGGGATACCTTGCATCTGGAAATGGGGGCGAGGTCGGTGGGGAGCCAGGACCCCTTCAAGGATCCCATGCTTGGGAGAAACAAGGGAAGGGTATGGTCAGGGCAGTGCCAGGATACCACATTACAAGGGGAACAGAGAGGAGGCCAAGGAGGGGGCCAGAAAAATGGGCCTGAAATCACAGGACAGGGACAGGATCCTCAAGAAGGACAGCCAGGGGTTCAAGCAAGGGATGAGGCCAAGGAATAGAGAGCCAAGTGGCAGGACCTAGGCAGGTGTCTCATGAAAATGGACAGGGCTGGGGAGGGGAGGGAGAATAGAAATGGGAGTGGGTGGCACAGGGAGAAGAGGACTCAAAGACCAGGTCCACTGCTGGGTGTTAGGGATGGGGAGTAGGGCCCAGGCTGATGGAGGCCAAAGGGCCCAAGCAAGGAGCAGGGCTACATTTTCCCAAAGGGAGCTTGAAGAGCCAAAAGGCCAGGTCAAGTCCCCGGCTGTGGTGTGCATCCTAGTAAAGGGATCAGGAAAAGGATCACGGCAGGGACAGGGATAACAGGAGGTCCAAAGAAAGGCACAGCAGAATAGGCCAGAGGATTTGTGTTGTTGGGTTGGGGGCTAGGAGCTCATCAAGGAGACCAGGTTAGAGACCTAGATTTGGTCCCATGCTAAGGCAGAGCAGGGTAGGGCAGGACCGGGCAGGTGGGCAGCACTAGGGTTCTGCAAGGAAGGAAAGCCAAGGGAAGCAGAAAATCGGCCCAACTGAGGGGCACAAAATCAAAGCCCAGCAACACGGGGAGCAAGAAGGGACACCACAGGCTCCAGGGAGGAGCCAGGCCAGAGAAGTGAGAGCAGAGGGCCAAGGCTGGTGCAGGCAGCTAAGGAATGTATACTGGGCCACGGATGGGAGACAGGGGATTCGAGAGGCAACAGGCAGGCTCAAGGCCCAGGGCCACTCCCAGTTGTCCAAGTTCTGTTTTAAGGACTAAGGGCCAAAGAAGAGCAAGAGGCCCAGGTGAGGTGCAGGGCTCTGTTTCCATAAGGTTCCATGGCCCATATGAGAACTCAGGGCCATTGAACGGGCAAAGGGGCATGGCAAGGGACAGGGCCTAGGAAGAGATTAACAGGAGTGCACCACCCGAAGTTGTGGTGTGTGTGGAGAAGGCCCAGAGTCAGGACCAAGCAAGGAGCCAAGGCAAGGTTCTCAACCGACCAACCAAAAATGAGGGACCCAAATAGCAGGAGGATCCTGGGTGCGCCCAGTTAAAGCACAAGGGGATGGGAAGAAAGGGGTGACATGAGAAGCAGGAGTCAGCTGGAATCAAGGGCAAAGCAAGAGAAACATGCTAGGGGGCCCAAAACGGAATGACACCAGGCAAAGCCATAGGATGCCATGCAACTCAGGCACATGGTCAGGGGCTCAGTTGAAGGTTCAGGGTCAGGGAGGGCTGGGTTGGGGTTGTAGAAACATTGAAAGGCAGAGGGCAGTTAAGGGAAGAGAGGGAATGGCACAGAGCATGTCTGGTGCAAAGCACACTTCCACTGCCAGGTGTCAGGTTTCTGGCAGTGAGGGGGATCAGGCGAGGGGCAGGGCTGTGTTTCCATAGGGAGATTTCAGGACATATAGGCCAGTAGCCTGCCCTGGGTGAGTAGATCCTCAGAGAGGGACCAGAAGCAAAGGAGGGACAAAGGGCGGCCTGTGAGAAAATGCCTTTTATCTGGACTTGGGGGAAATCAAAGGGGACGAAGGACCCAATCAAGGAGTCCAGTCTAGGCAGAAGCAGTGAAGGGAAGAGTCCAGTCAGTGCCAGGATAACACAGCAGAAGGAAAACAGAGGGGATGCATATCAGGGCCCCAAGTAAGTGGCCAGAAATCAAGGTACATAAGCATGGTCCTTGAGAAGGGCAGCCAGGGGCTCAAGCAAAGAGCCAGGCCCAGGAATGGAGTGCAAGGGCAGGGGCCAGAGGCTCATAAAAATGGACAGGGCTGGTGAGGGGAGGGAGGCAAGGCAGGGAGCTGGTGGCTCAAAGGAGGGAGGCTCAAGGCCCAGGCCCACTGCAAGGTGTCAGCATCCAGGAGCAGGGCCCAGGCTGAGGTAGGCCAAATGGCCTATGCAAGTGGAAGGGCTATGTTTAACAAAATGGAGCCTGCAGGGCCAAGAGGCCTGGTCCAGTCTCCTGGCCTGAGTGAATATCCTAGGAAAGAGATCAGGAAAAGGGACCTGGCAGTGACAGGGAGGATAGGAGGGCCAAAGCAGGGCACAGCCTGAAGGGCCAGAGGACTGAGAGCTCAGGTCAATGGAGAGCAGGGAAGGGAGGGGCAGGTAAGGTGGGGCTGCAGTAGGGCTACTGCAGTACAGGGAATACAAGGGGAACAGGGAAGCAGCACTAAAGAGGGGCCTGCACACCAAACCCAGGTAAACACTGAGCAAAAAGGGCAATGAGAGGCTAAACTGAGAAGCCAGGGCAGGGAATGAAGAGCTACGGGCTGGGGCAGGGGTCTCAGGTAAGTGGAAACAGGTGGGGAGAGAAGGCAGGGGATCCAGCAGGGTGGAGCCAGGCTCCAAGCCCAGGGCCACTGCCAGGTTTCAGGATTCTGGGCAGGACCAAAGGCCCAGGGAGAGCAGAGGCCCCAGGCCAGGGTCAGGGATCTGTTTCCTATAAAGTACACTGGCACAGATGAGAATCCAGGGCCAAGGACTGGGCAAAGTTGGCTGGCAAGGGAAGGGAGCCAGGAGGAAGGCAAGGGGAGGGCTCCACACGAGGTCACACTGGGAGTGGAGAGGGGCGAGAACCAGGAACCAAGCAAGAAATCCAGGCAAGGTACTGACCTGACCAAAGATGATGAGAGACCCAAGAAGCAAGGGACATCACAATGGGAAAGCATGGAAAGGGAGGAATGTGACATGCCGGAGTCCGGCTGCAGCAGAATAATCAGGGGGGTGACGAACAACTTGTGTAGATTGATACAGCAGGAGTAGGAGCCGTTTATTGCAGGACAGGAGCAGTATTTATACATTCCACACAGCTTATCTAATTAGCATAAACTAGATACATCATTCAACCAATAAGGAATCTCCACACTTAATGGCTTGCTTTTGTTACTTCTCAAACCACTCCCTCTGGCATTTTGCCAGGCACCATCCAGACTTGTTTATGAATTCTACCATTCCCCTGGAAAAATGCCAGGTGTTATTTTGACTTGTTTACAGACTCTAACAGTGACATGAGGAAGAGGAGACAGCTGGTGAGTGGGCAGTGCAAGGGACACTGAGGGGAATTAGGTAGGTGGCACAAGAAAGGGGACTCCACGTCTGACCCCACTCGAAGAGATGCCATGTAAATCCATGTGACACTAACGAACAGAGTCAGGGGCCCAGGCGAGGAACCAGTCCTGAAGACTGGAGCACAAAGGATCAGGGTTTTGGAGGTCTGGGTTGGGGTAGGAGCAGCATGCAAGGGGAGAGGACAGGGGAGGGAAGGGAGGGGATCCAGCAGAGCAAGGTCCACACAAGGGCCACGTCCACTGCCAGGTCTCAGGGTTCGGGCAGACAAAGGGGCCCAGGCGAGGGGCTGGGCTCTCTTTCCCATAGGAAACTTCAGGGCACAGAGGCCAGCCAATTCCACTCCTCTGCCCCATGTAAGTAGATTCTCAGGGAGGTACCTGGACCAGATCAGGGCTGGGGAGGGTAGAGAGAGGAAAGAGGGGAGCTGATGGTGCACAGGGAGGAAGGCTCATGGCCCAGGTCCACGGATAGGTGTCAGGGTTGGGGAGCAGGACCCAGGCTGAAGGAGGCCAAAGGATCCAGGCAAGGGGCAGGGCTACTTTTTCCCTTAGGGAGCCAGGAGGGCCAACAGTCCAGGTCCACTCACCTGGTGTGGGTGTGAATCCTGGGAAAGGCATCAGGAAAGGGGGCTTGGCAGGGACAGGAACGAAAGGAGGGCAAGAAGGGCACAGTGGGAAGTGCTGGAGGATGTGTCTGCTGGGGTAGGACCTGAACCCCATCAAGAAACCCAGGTTAGGACCTAGAGGAGGGCCCACCCCAGGGGAGAACAGGGAAGGGAAGGGCTGGGCAGTCAGGTAGCACTAGTGGACTGCAGTGAAGGAACACCAAGGAGAGCAGGGAAGCAGCCCAAGCAAGGGGCCAACAGTCAATGCCCAGGCATGCTCTGTGCTACAAGGGCCATCAGAGGCTCAAGCAAGGAGCCAGGGCAGGGAATGGAGAGCCAAGAGCTGCGGCTGGGGCAGGGAGGTACAGGCCCAGGGCAGCTGCCAGGTGTCAGGGTTCTGGGTGCAGGATCAAGCAACAAAAGATCATGGGGCTCAGGCAAAGGGCAGGGCTCTGTTACACATAAAGTGCCCTGTCCCAGATTAGAATCCAGGTTCAGGGACCTGGCAAAGGAGGCATGGCTAGGAAAGAGGACAGAGGAAGGCGACTGGAGGGCATGGCAGGGGCTTCTGGTGGGTGCTCAGAGGGGTAGGACCCAGGATCCAATCCAGCAGCCCAGTAAATGGATGAGAGACCCAAAGAGAAGGAAACACAAGTGCCAGGGGAATTTGTGTGGGGAAGGCGATGAAGGGTTTGCACGAGGACCAGAAGACAGAGGAAAGTGCAAGGGGCACCTAGGGAAGCCCGTTGGCGGGCACAAGCAAGAGGCCCCCAGGTCAGACCCAACACAAAGAGACTCCACGCTACTCTAAAGGACATGAGAAAAGCGATCAGGGGCTCTGGCAAGCAGCCAGGCCCTGGAAGTGGAGTGCAATAGACCAAGGTTAAGGAAGGCTGGGTTGGAGCAAGTCACATATTAAGTGCCAAGCATCAAGTTTCAAGCAGCAAAGGGGATACAGGCAATGGCAGGGCTGTGTTTCCCACTGGGCGCATTCAGGGTGTAGAGGCCAGCCAATTCTGCTCCTCTGCCCCAGGTGAATAGATCCTCAGAGAGAGACCTGGATCAAAGGAGGGGCAAAAGTGGGCATTGTGAGGTGATACCTGTGGTGCAGAGTTTGGGGTGGGGTTGGTGTGCAGCCAGGACCCATTTGAGGAGCCCAGGCTAGAAAAAAGCGGGGGAAGCAGAGGGCCTGGGCAGTGCCAGGTTACCTCAGCATAAGGGGAATAGAGGGGAGTCACAGGAGGGGGCTGGTAAAAGAGGCCTGAAACCAAGGGACAGGGATAGGGACAGGGTCCTCAAGAAGGGCAGCCAGGGGCTCAAGCAAGGAGCTGGCCCAGTAATTGAGAGCCAAGTGCTAGCACCTGGGCCTGGGTGAATGAAAAGAGACATGGTTGTTTGTGGGAGCTCTTATACCTCTGCAGCCTGTGTAGAGCAGGCTCCTGGGTGTTAGGGACTGGCTTCTCCAGGTGAGAGACCCCTCCCACCTTGGGGTCCAGGCTAGCTTGTATTCTGCCTCAGCCAGTGTAGAGGGCACTTGCCCCTCCAGGCAACAGACCCCTCCAACATGGGTTTGTAGGGGGTCTCCTATACAGCTGCAGCCAGGGTAACAGAAACTCAACCCTCCTGGCGGGAGACCCCTTTCACCTGGATGTCTGAAGGAATTCATATACCTCCACATGCAGGGTGGAGGAAACTCGCCCCTCCAGGCGGGAGACCCCTCCCTCCTGGGTTTCTGGGGAACTCCTATATCTCCTCAGGCAGGGTAGAGGGAACTGGCTGCTCCAGGCAGGAGACGCCTCCCAACTGGGTGTCAGAGGAGCTAGTACAATGCTCCAACCAGGGTAGATGGTATTCGTGCCACCCGGCGGGAGACCCCTCCCACCTGGGTGTCTGGGGGATCTTGCATACCTCTGCAGACAGGTTAGAGGGGAGTCACCCCTCCAGGCAAAGACCACTCCTACCTGGGTGTGGAGGGGAGCTCATATACCACCACTGCCAGAGTAGAGGGGACTCGCCCTGCCATGCTGGAGACCCCTACCACCTGGGTGTCCAGCAGGGACTCGCCCCTCGAAGCAACAGACCCCTCCCACCTGGGTGTCAGGAGAGCTCCTGTACTGCAGTAGCCAGGGTAGAGAGGATTCACCTCTCCAGGCGGTAAATTCCTTCCACCTGGGTTTCTCAGGGAGCTTGTATACCACCTTAGCCAGGTTAGAGGCGACTTTCCCCTTCAGACGGGAGACACCTCCTACTTGGCTGTGGGGGGAGCTCATATATCACCGCAGCCAGGGTAGCAGGGACTTGCCCCTCCAGGTGAGAGACCCCTCCCACCTGGGTGTCAGAGGATCTCCTATACTGCTGCAGCCAGGTTAGAGGGGAGTTGCCCTTCCAGTCGGGAGACCCCTCCTACCTGAGTGTCTGGGGGAGCTCCTATACCTCTGCAGTCAGGGTAGAGGGGCCTCGCCCTTGCAGTCTGGAGACGCCTCCCACATCAGTGTCCTGGGAGTTCTTATATGGCACCAGCCAAAGTAGAGGGGACTCACCCCTCGAGGTGGGAGACCTCTCCCACCTGGGTGCTGGGGTGAGCTTTTATACGCCAAAGCCAGGGTAGACAGGGACTTGCCCCTCCAGGCAGGAGACCCCTCCCACTTGGGTGTCTGAGGAAGCTTGTATTCCTCCACAGCTAGGGTAGAGGGGATTCGCTGCTCTAGGAGGGAGACCTTTTCTACCTGGGTGTCAGGGAAACTCTTACACTGCCACAGTCAGGGTAGAGGGGATTCACCCATCCAGGTGGGATACCCCTCCCACATACGTGTCAAAGGGAGCTCTTATACTGCCACAGCCAGGGTAGAGGGGATGCACTCCTCCAGGCGGGAGACCCCTTCCACTTGGGCGTCCAGGGGAACTCCTATACCTCCACAAGAAGGGTAGGGCAAACTCGGCACTCCAGTCAGGAGACCCATCCTGCCTGGGTGTCAGAGGGAGCTAGTATACTGCCCCAGCCAGGGAAGAGGGGACTCATCTCTCCAGGTGGGAGACCCCGCCCACTGAGTGTGGGTGGGGTAGCTCATATACCACTGTAGCCAAGGTAGTGGGGACTCACCCCTCCAGGGAGGAGACCCCTCCCACCTCGGTGTCACCAGGAGGTTGTGTAATACCTTAGCCATGGTAGAGGGGACTCACTCCTCCAGGCAAAATTCTCCTCCCACCTGTATGTCAGGGGAATTCATATACCACAGGATCTAGGGTAGAGGGTTTTTGCCCCTCCAGGCGGGAGACCCCTCCCACCAAGGTGTCAGGGGGAGCTCATATAGTACAGCAGCTAGGGTAGCGGGGACTCGACCTCCATATTGCAGACTCCTCCCACATGAGTATGGTGGGGGGGGGAGCTCCTATAGCAATGTTGCCAGGGTAGAGGGGACTTGTCCCTCCTTGCTGGAGACCCCTCCCACTTGGGAGTCTGGGGGGGGTCCTATACAGTGGCAGCCACGGGAGAGCCGACTGGCCCTTCCAGGTGGAAGACCCCTCCCACTTGTGTGTCAGGGGAAACTCATATACTGCAGCAGCCAGGTAGAGTGGACATGCTCTCCAGGCAAGAGACCCCTTCCGTCTTGGTGCCAGGGTGCGCTTGTATTCCGCCTTTGCCAGGGTAGCAGGGACTAGCCCCTCCAGGCAGGAAACCCCTTTCACCTGGTTGTCAGGGGGAGTTCTTATCCCGCTGCAACCATTGTAGAGGGGACTCGCCACTCCACTCAAGGCAATAAACCCCTCCCCCTGAGTGTGTGGGGGGGAGCTCCTATATCTCCAGAGCCAGGGTGGAGGGGACTCGTCCCTCTAGGCCGGTGACCCCTCACCCCTGGGTGGCAGACATGGTACAGGGGACTTGCCCCTCCAGTCGGATGACCTCTCCCACCTGGGTGTCAGGGGAGCTCATATGCTACCACAGGCAGGATAGACAGAACTCGCCCCTCCAGCTGGTGACCCCGTCTCACTTGGGTGTCTGTGGGAGCTCATACACCACCACAGCCAGGGTAGAGGGGAGTCTCCCCTCCAGGTGGGAGACCCCTTCCACCTGGATGTCCTGGTGAGCTTCTATACCGCTGCAGGAAAGGTATAAGGCACTCTCTCAATCAGGCGGGAGACTCCTCAAACCTCAGTGTTACGGGATCTCCTATACCACAGCAGCCAGGATAGAGGGGACTTGCTGGTTTATGCGGGAGACCCCTCCCACCTGGGTGTCTGGGGGAACTGTCTACCGCTGCAGCCAGGTTACAGGTGACTCGCCCCTCAGGGCAAAAGACCCCTCCCACCTGAGTGTCAGGTGGAGCTGGTGTACTGCTGCAGGTAGGGTAGAGTGGAATTACCCCTCCAGGCGGAAGTTTCCTCCCACCTGGGTGTCAGGTGGAACACATATACCCCAGCAGCCAGGTTAGAGGTGACTTGCACAGCAGGTGAGAGACACCTCCCACCTGGGAATGGGGGAAACTCCTATACCACCTTAGCCAGTGTAGAGGGGACTAGACCCTCCAGGCGGAACACCTCTCCCACTTGGGTGTCAGGTGGAGCTCATATACCCCAGCAGCTAGGGTAGAGGTGACTGGTACTTCCACGTGACAGACACCTTCCACCTTATAATGGGGGTAACTGATATATCACCTTAACCAGGGTAGAGGGGACTCACCCCTCCCTGTGGAAGACCCATCCCACATGGGTGTCTGGCGAGGAGGGTTTCATATTCAGCTGCAGCTGGGGTAGCAAGCTCGCCCCTCAGGATGATAGACCCCTCCCTCCTGGGGGTAAGTGGGGGCTCTTATACCCTCACAGCCAGGGTTGAGGGGACTCGCTCCTTCATGAGAGAGACCGTCCCACCTGAGTATTGGGGGGCAACTCGTATACCACTGCAGCAAAGTTAGTGGGGACTTGTCCCTCCATGCAGGAGACCCATCCCTCCTGGATGTCTGGGAGAGCTTGTATGCCTTCACAGCCAGGGAAGAGGGGACTCATTGCTCCAGGCAGGAGACCCCTCCCACCTGGGTATTGGGGGGAGTTCCTATACCACTGTAGTCAAGGTAGAGGGGACTCCCCTCTCCAGGCCGGAGACCCTCCCACCTGGGTGTCAGGGAGAGATCCTTTACCGCTGCATCCAGGGTAGAGAAGACTCGCCCCTCTAGGCGAGAGCCCCATCCAACCTGCATGTCAGGGAAAGCTAGTATACTTCTGCAGCCAGGGTAAAAGGCACTCACCCCATCAGGCTGGAAACCCCTCCCATCTGGGTGTGGGGCAGGAATCTCTTATTACACAGCATCCAGAATAGAGGGCACTCGCCTCTCCAGGCAGGAGACCCCTCCCACGTGGGTTTCTCAGGTAGCTGGTACACCCGCTCAGCCAGTGTAGATGGGACTCATTTCTCCAGTTGGAGGACCCTTCCCACCAATTGGGTGTTGGGCAATCTCCAATATCCCTGCAGCCAAGGATAGGTGACTCGCCCCTCCTGGGGGTAGACACACTCCACCTGTGTGTCCAGAGGAATTCGAATACTGCATACAGGGTATTCAGGACCCACCCTACCAGTCAAGAAACCCCTCTTACCTGGATGTTGAGAGGAGCTCTTAAACCACCTCAGCCAGAATAGAGGGTACTCCTTGCTCCATGCTGGAGACCCCTCCCTCCTGGGTGTCTGGGGAGCTCATATCCAGCCACAGCCAGTGTAGAGGGGACTCACCACTGAAGGCGAGAGACCCCTCCCACCTGGGTGTCAGAGGGATCTCCTATATTGCTGCTGCCAGGGTAGAGTGGACTCACTCCTCCAGTGGGAAGACCCCTCCCACTTGGGGTGGGTGTCTTTTTGAGCTTATATACAGCTTGAGCCATGGTAGCGGGGACATGACCCTCCAGCAAAGGGACACCTCCAACCTGGGTGTCAAGGGAGCTCATATACCCCAGCAGCCATGGTAGAGAGGAGTCACACATCCAGGTGGCAGACCCCTCTCACCTAGGAATCTGAGCTAACTGGTGTACCACTGCAGCCAGGGTAGAGGGGACTCGCCCCTACAGGTAGGAGACCCCTCCCATCTGGGTGTTTGGGGAAGTTCCTATACTACCAGAGCCAGGGTAGAAGGGTTCACCACTTCTGACGGGAGATCCCTCCCACCTGGGTGTCAGGGGGAGCTTGTATACCACCACTGCCAGGGTAGAGGGGACTTGCCCCTCCATGTGGGAGACTCCTCCCACGAGGGTTTCTGGTGGAGCTCCTATACCGCTGCAGCCAACATAAAGGGGACTCATCTGTCCAGACACGAGACCCCCTCCCACCTGGATGTTAGGGGAAGCTTGAATTTGCCCAAACCAGGGTAGAGGGGACCTGACCCTCCACTCAAGATACCCCTCCCACCTGGGTGTCAGAGGGTGCTCATATACGGCCTCAGCCAAGAGAGAGAGGACTTGCCCCTCTAGGCAGGAGACCCCTCCAACGTGGGTGTCCTGGGGATCTCATATACCTCCATAGCCAGAGTAGAGGGGACTAGCCCCTCCAGTCAGGAAAACCCTCCCACCTGAGTATCCAGTGGGAGCTTGTAAACCACTGCAGCCAAAGTAGAGCGGACTCGCCCCTCCTGGCGAGAGACCTTTTCCACCTGGGTGTCACTGGGAGCTCTTATACTTACAAAGCCATGGTAGAGGGGACTCTCCCATCCAGGCAGGAGACCCCTTCCACCTGGGTGTCCTGGGGAGCTCCTATACTGTTGCAGCCAGGTACTGGGGACTCGCCCTTCCAGGTGAGAGACCCATCCCACCTGAGTGTCAGCGGGAGTTCTTATATCTTCAAGGTCAGGGTAGAGGAAACTAGACCCTCCAGGCAGGATACCGTCCCACCTGGGTAAGGCTGGGGGAGCTCCTATACAGCTGCAGCCAAGGTAGAAGTGACTCGCCCCTCCAGTCAAGACATCTACCTGGTTGTTGGGGGAAGCTCCTATACCACCCCAGCCAGGATAGAGAGGACTCACCAGTCTAGGTGGGAGATCCCTCCCACCTGGATGACAGAGGGGTCTTCTATACCATGGCAGCCATGGTAGCAGGGACTCTCCCCACCAGAGGAGAGACCCTTCCCCTCCTGAGAGTCTGGGGGAGATCATACAATGCTGCATCCAGGGTATAGGGGACTCACCACAGAAGGCAGGAGACCACTCCCACCTGCGTGTCAGGGGAAGCTTGTATACTGCTGCAGCCTGGGTAGAGCATACTCACCCCTCCAGGGGGAAGACCCCTTTCACATGGGTGTCATGTGGAGCTCATATACCTACAATGCCAAGGTACAGGGAACTTGCCGCTCCAGGCAGGGGACCCCTTCCACCTGGGAGTCATGGGAGCTCATATACCCCAGCAGCCATGATAGAGGAAACTCTACTCTCCAAGCGGGAGACTCTTCCCACCTGCGTGTGTGTGTATGTGTGTGGGGGCTCCTATACTGCTGGAGCCAGGATAGCAGGGACTCGCCCCTCCAGGTAAAGACCCCTCTGAACAGGGTGTCTGGGGAGCTCCTATACTGTGACAGCCAGGGTAGAGCGGTTTGCCCCTGCAGGCAGAAGACCCCTTCCAACTGGTATAGGTGCTCCCCCCACCCAGGTTAGAGGGTTCTTTTGACTGGAGGGGCCAGTCCCCTCGACCCTGGCTGCGCAGTATTGAAGCTTCCCCTGACACCTAGGTGGGAGGGGTCTCCCGCCTGGAAGGACGAGTCCCTCTACTTTGGCTGGTGCCCTATAAGGGCTCCCTGGAAACCCACGTGGGTGGAGTCTTCCACCTGCAGGGGCAAACCCCACTACTCTGGCTGTGGCAGTATAGGTGGTCCCCCAGACACCCTTGGGGGTGGGGTCTCCCGCCTTTAGAAGCGAGTTTCCTCTACCCTGGCTGCAGCAGTATTCAAGCTCCCCCTGTCAACCAGGTGGGAGGGGTCTCCCGACTGGAGGGGTGAGTCCCTGCTACCCTTGAATACGCCTTCCATAACCAAGGTAGTGGAGACTCGCAGATCCAGGTAGGACCCCTTCCCACCTGGTCTGTGGGGAGCTTATATTGAACCTTAACCAGGGTAGAGGGGAATTGCCCCAACAGGCTGCTGATGCCTCTCACCTTGTTGGCTGGGGGAGCTCTAATACCATCAAAACTAGGGCAGAGGGTAATTGCCCCACCAGGCGGGAGACCCCTCCCATGGTGTCAGGGTGAGCTCATATAGTCCAGCAGCCAGGGTAGAGGGGAATCGCCTCTCTGTTCGGGAGACCCCTCCCACCTGGGTGTCCGAGGGGGCTCCTACAGCGCCATAGGTAGGTTAGAGGGGACTTTCCCCTGCAGGCGGGAGACCTCTCGCACCTGGGTGTGTTGGGGGTGTTCATTACCGCTGGAGCCAGGTTAGTGGGGACTCACCCCTCTATGCAGGAGACCCCTCCCACCTGGATGTAACAGGGAGCATTTATACCATCTTAGACAGGTTTAGAAGGAACTCGACCCTCTAGGCTGGGGACCCCCTCCTATATTGGTGCCTGGGGGACCATGTATTCCGCTGCAGCAAGGGTAGAGGGGACTCGTCGCTCTAGGCGGCAGACCCCTCTCACCTGGCTGTCAGAGTTGCTCAATTACCACCGCAGCCATGGTAGAAGAGACTCGCCCCTCCAGCCGGGACACCCCTTACACCTGAGTGTCAGGAGGAGTTCCTATACCCCTGCAGCCAAGGTAGAGTGGACTCCCCGCACCAGGCGAAAGATCCCTCTCACTTGGATTTCAGGGAAGCTAGATTACAGCCACAGGCATGGTAGAGGAGACTCACCCCGCCATGCCTGAGACTTCTCCCACCAGGGTGTCACGGGGAGCTCTTATACCTCAGCATCCAGGGTAGAGGGGACTTGCTCCTCCAAGCGAGAGACCTCTCCCACATTAGCGTCAGGGCGAGCTTGTATTCCACCTTAGCCAGGGTATAGGGGACTAACCCCTCCAGGAGGGAGACCCCTACCACCTCGGTGTGTGTGTGTGGGGGCTCCTATACAACTGCAGCCAGGTAGCAGAGACTGGCCCCCCCAGGCGGGAGAACATTTTCACCCAGGTGTCGGGGGGAGCTTGTATCCTGGCACAGCCAGGATAGAGTGTACTCACCCCTTCAGGTGGGAGACCCCTCTCATCTAGGTATGGAGGGCAGCTCGGATATCGCCACAGCCAGGGTAGAGAGGACTCACCCCTGCACGTGAGAGACCCCTCTCACCTGGTTATCCCAGGAACTCTTACAAGGCACCAGCCAAAGTAGAGGGTACTCGCCCCTCCAAGCAGCAGACCCCTCCCACCAGGGTGTTGGGGGAGCTAGAATAACTCCTCAGTCAGGGCACAGGAGACTCGCCCCTACAGGATGGAGACCCCCTCCCACCTGAGTGTCGGGAAGAGCTCGTATACTTCCACAGCCAGGGTAGAGGTGTTTGCCTCTTTAGGCAGGAGACCTCTCCAACCTGGGTGTTCCTGGAGCTCCCTATAGAGCACCATCCAGGGTAGAGGGGACTCGCGACCCCAGTGGGAGAACCCTCTCACCTGAGTGTAGGGGGGGCTTGCATACTGCCTTAGCCAGAATAGAGGTGACTTGCCCCTCCAGGCGAAATTCCCCACACACCTGGGTGTCTGGGAGAGCATGTATACAGCAGCAGCCAGGGTAGAAGTGACTCTCCTATCCAACTGGTACACCACTCCCACTGGAATATCAGGGGAGCTCCTTTACCGCCATAAGCAGGGTAGAGTGGATTCACCCCTCCTAGTGGGAGACCTCTTCCACCTAGGTGTAGGGTGAGGGGCTCATAACCCACCCAAGCCAAGGTAGAAGGGACTACCCCTCCATGAGGGAGACCCCTCCAACTTGGGTGTCTGGGGGTAGCTTGTACACCCCTGAAATCAGGGTAGAGGGGACTCATCCTCTAGGCAGTACACCCCTCCTAACTGGGTGTCACAGGGAACTCATATACCACTGCAAGCAGGTTAGAGTGGAATCGCCCCTCCAGGAAGGAGACCCCTCCCACCTGAGTGTTGGGGGTGGGGTGGGGGGGAGCTCCTACACAGTGGCAACCATGGTAAAGGTGCTCGACCCTCCAGGCAGGAGACCCCTCCCACCTGGTATGGGGGTGCTCATATACCACAGCAGCCAGGGTCGAGTGGACTCGCCCCTCCAGGCAGGAGACCCCTCCCACCTGGGGTCTCAGAGAGCTTGTATACCACCTTAGCCAGGGTAGAGCCGACTTGCCCTTCCACACAGGAGATCTATTCCACCTGGGTGTCAAGGAAAGCTCCTATACCTCAGCAGCCAGTGTACCAGGGACTCAACCCTCCAGGTGGAGACTCCTCTCATCTGGGTGTTGGAGGGAGCTCATTTACTGCCGCAGCCAGGGGAGAGATAACTGGCTCCTTGAGTCAGGAGGCTCTTCCAACCTGGGTGTTCTGGGGAGCTCCAATACTGCTGCAGCAAGAGATCTCATGCATCCAGTCGGGAGACCCCTCCCACCTGGCTATCAGGGGATTCTAGCCTCCTGGTGGGAGACTCCTCCCAATTGAGTGTCATGGGAGCTCCTATACCACCACAGCCTGGGTAATGGGGACTCGCCCCTCCAGGCGGGAGACACATCTCACCAGTTTTTCAGGGGGAGCTTTTACACCACTTCAGCCAGGGTAGAGGGGACTTGCCCCTCCAGACAGGAGACCCCTCCCATCTAGGTGTCAGTTGGGGGTTCCCGTATACCTCCTATACCTCTGAATCCCTTCAGGCCAGAGACCTTCCCACCTGGGATTCAGGGGGAGCTCCTTTACTGCCACAGCAAGTGTAGAGGAAACTCATGCATCCAGGCAGGAGAATCCTCCCACCTGGCTGTCACAGAAAGCTAGTATACCACTTCATCCAGGGAAAAGGGGACCTGCCTCTTCAGTTGGGAGACCCCTCCCACCTGCATGTAATAGGGAGCTTGTAGACTACCTTAGCCAATTTAGAGGTAAATTCGCACTTCCAGGCAGGAGATCCTTCCCTCCTGGGAGTCCACCAGCTTGTATACTCCATTAGCCAGGGTGGAGGGTACTAGCTCCTCCAGGCAGGAGACCCCTCCCATCTTGCTATGGGGGGAGCTTGTATACCTCTGCAGCCAGGAGAGAGGGGACTCGCCCCACTAGGTGGGAGACCAATAAACCTTGGTTGTCAGGGGAGCTCATATACCACAGAGGCAGGGAAAAGGGGAATCACCACTGCAGGTTGGATTACCCTCCCACCTGTGTGTGTGTTGGGGGGAGCTCTTATACCACTACAGCCAGGGTAGTGGGGACTCGCCTCTCCAGAAAGGAAACCCCTCCCACCTGAGTGTCATGGGGAGCTTGTATACTACCTTATGCAGGATAGAGAGGACTTGCCACTCCAGGTGGGAGACCCCTCCCACCAGGGTGTCAGGGGGAAGCTCCTATACAATTAGAAGCCAGGGTATAGGGTATATGCCATTCCAGACAGGAGATCCATCCTACCTAGGTGTTAAAAGATGTTCTTATGCAGTTGCAGCTAGGGTACAGGGACTCGCCCCTCCAAGCTGGAGATGCCTCCCACCTGGGTATTGGAGAAGGCTAGTATACCCCTGCATCAAGGGTAGAGGGAACTCGCCCCTCTAGGCTGGAGAACCCTCCCACCAGCGTGTCAGGGTGAAGGAGTACTTACACCATTGCCATCAGGGTAGTAGAGACTCGCCCCTCCAGACAGGAAACCCCTCCCACCTGGGTGTCATGGGGAGCTCGTATACCACCTTAGCCAGAGTAAAGAAAACTTACCCCTCCAGGTAGGACACCCCTCCCTCCAGGGTGTCAGGGAGAGTTCTTATACCAAAGCAGCCAGGGTAGAGGGGAATCACTGGAAGGCCCCTCCCACCTAGGTGTCTGGTGGGGGGGGGGTTCATACACAGCCCTAACCAGGATAGAGGGGAGTAGCCCCTACAAGAAGGAGACCCCTCCCACCTGGGTGTTGCAGGGAGCTTCTATACCAAGTTAGTGAGGGAAGAGAGGACTGGAGGTGTGAATCTCCTCTATCCTGGCTGTGGGAGTACATGAGCTCCCCCAGAAACCCAGGTGGGTGGTGTCTCCTGCCTGGAGGGGTGAGTCACCTCTACCCTGGCTGTTCCTGTTTTGATTTCTCTCCAACACCCGGGTATGAGGGGTCTCCTGCCAATAGGGGCGAGTGCCCTCTACCCTGGGTGCAACAGTTTAGGAGCTCCCCTGAAAACCCAGGTGGGAGTGGTCTCCTGCATAGAGGAGGGAGTCACTCTACCCTGGCTACTGGGCTATAGGAGCTCCTGTGAAACCCAGGTAGGATTGGTCTTCCATCTGGAAGGGTGAGTCCCCTCTCTCCTGTCTGTGGTGGTATATACGGAGAAAGGGGAGTAAAAGGAATGGGTGGCAGGGGGAGAGGAAGAATATGGCCCAGATTCAATGCAGGGTGTCAGAATTGAGGAGCAGGGCCCAGTCTGAAGGAGGCCAAAGACCCCAGGCAAGGGGCACTGCTACCTTTTCCAAAAGGAAGACTGCAAGGCCAAACCTCCCAGTTCCATCAACTGTCTCTGGTGATAATCCTGGGAAAGGGAACTGGAAAAGGAGCCCAGCATGGACAAAGACAAGAGGAGAGCCAAAGGAGGGCACAGCATGAAGTGCTGGAAGAAGGGTGTTTGTGGGGTGTGGGTCAGGACCGCTGAATGGAGCCCAGGCTAGGGACCTAGAGCAGGGCCCAGGCTAGGGGAGAGCAGGGAAGGGTGGGGCCAGGCAGGCAGGGGCTGCAATAGGGTTCTGAGAGGCAGTGAAGACAAGGCGAGCGGGGAATTGGCCCCAGTGAGGCTCACTGTTCAAGACGGAGCAAGAAGGACCCCCAGAGGCTCAAGAGAGGAGTCAGTCCAAGGAATGGAGAGTTAAGGGCCTGTGGTAGGGCAGGGGGCTCAGGACAGCAGACAGGGCTAGGGAAGTAAGGCAGGGGATCCATCAGTGGGGAGGCAGACTCAAGGCCCAGTGCCACTGCCTGGTGTCAGGTATCCCAGTGCTGCCCCAAAGGCCTAGGGAGAGCAAGTATCCCAGTCAAGGGTTAGGGTTATGTTTCCCATAAGGTGCCCGGGCACAGATGAGGATCAAGGGCCAGGAACCAGGCCAAATGGCCTGGCAAGGGACAGGGCTCAGGAGGAGTGCCATGTGAGGGCATAGTGGGGAGTCGTGGTGGGTGCAGAGAGGGGCAAGAGCCAGGACCCATTCATGGAGCCAAGGTAAGGGACCAACCCCACCAAAAGATATTAGGGACCCAATGATCAGGAGACCCCTTCTCCAGGAAAAAGCACTAGGGGAAAGAGAGGTAGGATCTGTGCTAGGATGAGGAGACAGAGTACTGCACAAAGAACACAGAGGGGAACGAGCTTTGGGGCCAAATGAAGGGGCACCCAGGTCAGACATGACAGGAAGACACACCACAGAAAGCAATGCAACTGGAGTAATGCAGTAAGGAGCTCAGGCTGGCAGCTAAGCCAGGGGACTGTAGGGTGAAGGGTCAGGGTGAGGCAGGCCTGGGTTGGCTTAGGGGCAGCTTGCAAGGTTAGAGGGCAGGAGAGGAAAGGGAGGGGATCACCCAGGGCAAGGTCATCACTAGGCCCATGTCCACTGCCAGTTGTCAAGTTTGGACAGCAAAAGGAGCCCAGGCTAGGGAGAAGCAGGGAAAGCAAAAGGTCCCAGCAGTGCCAGGATACCACAGCACCAGTGCAATAGAGAGGAGGCAGAGGACAGGATCTGTAAAAAGAGGCCTGAAACCAAGGTAAGGGAAAGGGACCTTGAGAAGGGCAGCCAGGGTGTCAAGAAAGGAACAGTGCCCAGTAATGGAGAACCAGGTCCTACCACCTTGGACAGGGTGAACAGTGCCCAGTAATGGAGAGCCAGGTCCTACCACCTTGGACAGGGTGAATCAAAACGGATATGGATGGGGAGGGGAGGGAGGGGAGAAATCTGAGCAGGTGGCATAGGGGGCGGAAGGCTGAAAGCCGAGGTTCACTGCATAGTGTCAGAATTGGTAGCAGGGCACAGGCTGAGGGAAGCCCAAGGGCCCAAGCAAGTGGCAGGTCTAAAATGCCAGGTCAAGTAACTGGCCTGGTAAGCATCCTGGGGAGGGGATCAGGAAAGTGGGGCTGGGAGAGACACAAAAGACAAGAGGGCCAAAGGAGCGCACAGCCTCAAGGACCGCAAGATGGATCTGGCTGGGTTGGGGGCTAGGACCCCAGCAAAGAGACCAGGCAAGGGACCTAGAGGAGTGCCCAGGCCAGGGGATTGCAGGGAATGCCATGTCAGGAAGGCAGGGCTGCACTAGGGTTCTGCAGTACAGGAAAGCGAAGGGAAGCAGGGAAGTGACCCCAGCGAGGGGCCCACAGACAATTCCCAGAAAAGCAATGAGCAAGAAGGGCCATCAGAGGCTCAAGCGATGACCCAGCCCAGGGACCTGAGAGCCAAGGGCCAGGGCTTGGGCAGGAGGCTCAGAACAGTGGACAAGATTTAGGAAGGAAGACAGGGGATCCAGCAGGGTGCAGTCAGGCTCCAGGCCCAGGGCCACCTCCAGGTTTCAGGGTTCCTGGTGCTGGACCAAGCACCCAGGGAGAGCAAGGGGCCCAGGCGAGGGGCAGGACATTGTTTCAAATAAGGTGCCTGGGTCAGATGAGAATCTATGGCCAGGGTCCTGGCCAAGGAGGCCATCAAAAGTAATGGGGCCAGAAGAAGTGCGACAGGAGGGCAAGGCAGGATATCAGGTGGGTGTGCATAGGGGTGAGACCGAAGACCCAAGCCAGGCCCCCATACAAGGGACCCACTTGATCAATGGTGATGGGGGACCCAAAGAGCAGGAGACCTGAGAGCTCCAGAAAAAAGCACAAGGGGAAGGGGAGGAAGGGTCTGCATAAGCACAAGGAGAAGCTAAGGGGCATCTAGGGGAGCCTGCTTGCGGACCCAAGCAAGGGGCCCCCAGGTCAGGCTCAACATGGAGAGAATCCTTGCTATGCCAAGGTCCATGAGGAACGTGGTCAGGGGCTCAGGTGAATGCCCAGGCCCAGGGACTGGAACACAAAAGTTCAGGGCTAGGAAAGCCTGGGTTGCAGTAGGGGCAGCATGCAAGGCCAGACGGCAGGGGAGGGAAGGGAGTGGATAGCTCTGGGCTGGGTTGGAGCAAGTTCATGTTAACTTCCAGGCCTCAAGGTTCAGGCAGTGGAGGGGACTCAAGGGAGTGGCAGGGCTGTGTTTCCCATAGGGAGCATTCAGGGTGCAGAGGTGAGCCATTTCCACTCCTCTGCCCCAGGTGAGTAGATCCTCAGAGAGGGACATGGACCAAGGAGCTGCCAAAGAGAGTAGTGTGAGGGGATACCTGGTTTGTGGAAGTGGGGGGAGTGGGCTGCCAGGATCCATTGGAGTAGTATAGGCTAGAGAGAAGCAGGGGAAGCAGAGGGTCAGGGCAGTGCCAGGATACCACAGCATGAGGGAATCAGAGGGGAGTCACAGGAGGGAGCTGCCAAAAGGGGCCTAAAACCAAGGGACAGGATCTGGGTCCTAAAGAAGGGCAGCCAGGAGCTCAAGAAAGAAGCCGGGCCCAGTAATGGAGTTCCAAGAGCTAGCACGTGGGCCTTGGTGAATTAAAAACGACATGCTTGTCTGTGGAATTCTTATGCCTCCGCAGCCTCCATAGATTGGACTGGCTCCTCCAGGCAAGAGACCCCTCCCACCTTGATGTCCAGGCTAGTTTGTATTCTGGCTCAGTCCATGTAGAGGGGACTCACCCCTACATTCATGAGATCCCTTCAACCTGGGTGGCCAGTGTGTGTGGGGGGGCTCATGTACAGCTGCAGCCAGGGTAGCAGGGACTCACGCCTCCAGGTGGGATACCCCTCACACCTGGGTTTGTATGGGGGGCTCCTATAGAGCTGCAGCCAGGGTAACAGGGACTCGCACCTCCAGGCGGGAGACCCCTTTCACCTGGGTGTCTGGAGGATCTCATACCTCCGCAGGCAGGATAGAGAGGACTGGCCACTCCAGGAAGGAAATGCCTCCCAAGGGGGTGTTGGGGGAGCTAGTACACCGCCCCAACCAGGGTAGAGGGGACTGGTGCCTCCAGGTGGAAGAACCGTCCTACCTGAGTTTTGCCGGGATCTTGTAATTCTGCTGCAGCCAGGTTAGAAGGGACTCTCCTCTCCAGGCAAAAACCCCTCCAACCTGGCTGTCGAGGGGAGCTCATACACCCCTGCAGCCTGGGTAGAGGGCACTCGCTCCGCCAGGCTGGAGACCCCTCCCACCTGGGTGTCTGGAGGGGGGCTCTTATACCCCTGAGTCAGGTTAGCAGGGACTGGCCCTTCCAGGCGAGACCCCTCCCACCTGCGTAGCAGGGGAGCTCCTATACCCCTGCAGCCAGGTTAGAAGGGACTGGAACCTCCAGTCAGGAAACCCCTCCCACCTTGGTAATTGGGGGAGCTCCTATACCTCCCAGCCAGAGTAGAGGGGACTCGTTTCTCCAGTTGGGAGACACCTCCCACATAGGTGTCCTGGGAACTCTTTTATGGCACATCAAAGTAGAGGGGACTCGCCCCTGTGGGTGGGAGACACCTCCCCCCTGGGTGCTGGGGTCTTGTATAGCTGTATACCATCAGTGCCAGCATAGAGGGGACTTGCCCCTCCATTGGGGAGAATACACCCAACTGGGTGTCTGGGGGAGCTTGTATACCTGCACAGCTAGGGTAGAGAGGATGCATCCCTCCGGGTGAGAGACTCCTTCCACCTGAGTGTCCAGAGGAGCTCCCATACCGCCATAGGAAGGGTAGGGGAAACTTGCCACTCCAGGCGGGAGACCCCTCCCACCTGGGTGTCAGGTGGAGGTAGTATACTGCACCAGCCAGGGTAGAGGGGTCTCCCGCCTCCAGGTGGGAGACCCGGCTCACTTGGGTGTAGGTGGAGGAGCTCATTTACCACTGTAGCCAGGGTAATGTGGACTCACCCCTCCAGGGAGCAGACTCCTCTCACCTGGGAGTAGCTGGGAGCCTATATAATAACCTGGGCAGTGTAGAGGGGACTCACCCCTCCAGGCGGGAGATTCCTCCCTCCTGGGTGTCAGGAGAGCTCATATACTGCAGCAGCCAGGGTAGAGGGTTCTTGCCCTTTCAGGAGGGAGACCCCTCCCAGCAGGGTGTCAAGTGGAGCTCATATACTGCTGCAGCCAGGGTAGAGGGCACTCGCCCCTCTATATTGGAGACCCATCCCATGTGGGTATGGGGGGTTGTATACCGCCATATCCAGGGTAGAAGGTACTCATCCCTCCTTGCAGGAGACCCCGCCCACCTGCGTGTGGGTGCAGGAGCTCATATACCACTCTAGCCAGGGCAGTGGGGACTCACCCCTCCAGGGAGGAGACCCCTTCCACCTATCTGGGTGTAGCTGGGAGCTTGTATAACACCTTAGCCAGGGTAGAGGGGACTCGCCCCTCCAGGCAGGAGACCCTTCCCGCCAGGGTGTCAGGGGGAGCTCATACACTGTAGCAGACAGGGTAGAGGGGACTCGCCACTTTATATTGGAGACCCCTCCCATAGAGGTATGGTGGGGAGGGCTCATATACAGCCATATCCGGGGTAGAGGGGACTCGCCCCCTCCATGCAGGGAGACCTCTCCCACCTAGGAGTCTGGGGGAGCTCCTACACCACTGAAGCCAGGGTAGAAGAGACTCTCCTCTCTAGGCAGGAGACCCCTGGCACCTCGATGTCTTGGGGAGCTCCTATACAGTGGCAGCCAGGGGAGAGCCCACTAGCCCCTCCAGGAGGAAGACCGCTCCCACCTGGGTGTCAGGGGGAAACTCATATACTGCTGCAGCCAGGGTAGAGAAGACATGCTCCTCCAGATGAGAGACCCCTCCCATCTTGGTGCCAGGGCGAGCTTGTATTCCACCTTTAGCCAGGGTAGAGGGGACTTGCCCCTCCAGGTGGGAGACCCCTCCCACCTGGGTTTCAGGGGGAGCTTTTATACTGCTCAACCAGGTTAGAGGGGATTCGCCTCTGCAGGTGGGAGAATTCTCCCACCTGGGTGTCCTGGGAGCTCTTATATGCACCAGCCAAAGTATAGTGGACTTTTGCCTTTCCATGCGGGAGACCTCTTCTACCTGGGTGTGGGTGGTGAGCTTGTATACCACTGCAGCCAGAATACAGGGTACTCACCTGTCAAGGCGAGAGTCCCCTCCTACCTGTGTGTCAGGTTAGCTTGCCTACCGCCACAGCCAGGGTAGAGTGGACTCGCCCATTCAAGGCGGGAGACCCCTCCCATGTGGGTGTCAGACAGAGCTCTTATACTGCCTCAGCCAGGGTAGAGGGGACTCGCCCTTCCAGGGGTGAGACTCCTTCAACCTGGGTTTGCAGGCGAGCACCTATAGAGCCAGGTGCAGGGTAGAGGGGACTCTACCCTCTAGGCTGGAGACTCCTCACACCTGGTTGTCAGGGGAACTCCTATACAGCAGCAGCCAGGGTGGAGGGACTCACCCCTCCAGGCTGGAGACCCCTGCCACCTGGGTGTGGGGGGTGAAGCTTTTATACCCCTGAAGCCAGAGTAGAGGAAATTTGCTTCTTCAGGCAGGAGACCCCTACCACCTTGGTGTCAGGGGGAGATCTTATGCCACCTCAGCCATGGTATTGGGTACTTTCCCCTTCAGGTGGGAGAACCCTCCTATCTGGGTGGCTGGGGAGTTCCTATACCACTGCACGTTGGGTAGAGGGAACTCTGCCCTCCAAATGGAAGACCCCTTTCATCCTAGTGTCCTGGAGAGCTGCAATAATGCCACAGCAAGGTTAGAGGAAACACGCCCCTGCAGGTGGAAGACCCCTCCCACCTGGGTGTACTAGGAACTCTTATATGGAAAGAGCTAAAGTAGAGGGGACTCGTCCTTCCAGGAGGGTACCCCTACCACCTGGGTGTCAGGGGAGCTTGCATATCTTGTATATCGTGAAAGCCAGGGTAGTGGGGACTCACCTGTCCAGGAGGAAGACCACTCCCACCTGTGTGTAGTGTGGCACTTCTATACCACCTTATCAAAGGTAGAGAAGACTTGCCCCTACAGGCGGGAGTCCCCTCCCACCTGGGTGTCTGGGAGAGTTTGAATACCGCCACATCCAGGGTAGAGGGGACTCATTGCTCCAGGAGGGAGACCCTATACCCCTGCAGCCAGGGTAAAGGGGACTCGCCTCTCTAGTCGGGAGACCCAGAACCTGGGTGTCAGGAGGATCTCCTATACTGCCAGAGCCAGGGTAGAGGGGACACGCGGAAGACCCCTCCCACGTGGCTGTCAGGGGAAACTCATATACTGCTGTACACTGGGTAGCAGTGACTCACCCCTCCAGGTGGGAGACCCCTCCTTTGGGGGTAGGAGGGTGCCATAGTCTGGCTGGGCAGAATAATTGGAGGGTGACAAGCAACTTGAAGGTTGAAAAGGGAACTACTTTATTGTGAGTGAACTCAGCGTGAACTGAGTGAAAACTCAAAGTAGCAGGCATCCAAGGTAGCAGGAGCCGCTTCTCTGTGGGACAGCAGAGGTACATATACCCAACTAATTACACACAGCTTAACTTAATTAACATCATCTAGATACTGCAGTCAGTCATTAAGGAATCTTCATCATCTTAATGGCTCGCTGGTGTTACTTCACAAACCACTTCTCCTGGCAAACTGCCAGGCGCCATCTTGACTTGATTTGCATTCCCAACAGGAGGGGGCTCTTATACCCCCAAAGCCAGGGTTGAGTGGACCTGGCCCTTCAGGCGGGAGACCCTCCCACCTCGGTTGGGTGGGGAGTGCCTATACCGCTGCACCCAGTGTACTGGGGACTCGCTAATCCAGGCAGGAGATTCCACCTACCAGGGTGTCCTGGGGAACTTTTAGGCCACCTTTGACAGGGTAGAGGAGGCTTGCCCTTCCAGGCGGGAGACCCTCCAACCTGGCTGTCTTCTGGAGCTAAAATACCAACCCAGCCATGGTAGAAAGTATTTGCCCCTCCTTGCGGAAGACCCCTCCCACCAGGGTGTAAGTGGGACCTCATATAATGCCACAGCCAGGATAGAGGGGACTCGCCCCTCCAGGCAGGAGAGGCCTCCCACCTTGTTGTATAGAGCAGCTTGTATACTTCCACAACCAGGGTAGAGGAGACTCGGTGCTCCAGTCGGGATACCCTTCCCACCTATGTGTCAGGAGGATATCGTATACAGCCACAGCAAGTGTGGAGGGGACTTGGTCAACCAGGTGGGAGACCCCTCCCACCTGGATGTGTGTGGGGGAGATCCTGTACCACCACAGCAAGGATAGAGGGGACTCACCCCTCCAGCAGGAGACCTGTCCCACCTGGGTTTCAGGGGGAGCTATTATACCTCTGCAGCCAGGGTAGAGGAGACTCGCCCCTCCAGGAGGGAGACTCCATCAACCTGGGTGTCCTGCGGAGCTCCTATACCGCTGAAGCCAGGGCAGAGGGGATTTGTGCCTCTAGGCAGGAGAACCCTCCCACCTGGGTGTCAGGGGGAGTTCCTATACTGCTGCAGCCAGGGTAGAGCAGACTTGCCTTAAAGTCAGGAGACCTCTCCTACCTGGGTGTCTGGTTGAGCTCCTATAACTTCGCAGCCAGGGAAGAGGAAACTCGCACCTCCAATCGTGGGACCCCTCCAACCTGGGTATCTTGTGGAGCTTGATTACTTCAGCAGCCAGGGTAGAGGGAATTCGCCCCTTTCACCTGGGTGTTGGGGGGACCTCCTATACTGGCACAGCCAGGGTAGAAGGAACACACCCGTACATGTGGAAGACACTCCCTCCTGGGTGTACTGAGAGCTCTTATATAGCAAGAGCTAAAGTAGAGGGGACTCGCCCTTCCAGGAGGGATACCCCTCCCTCCTGGGTGTCCAGAGAACTTTAATACTGCCAAAGCCATGAAAGAGGGGACTCACCCATCTATGCAGAAGAACACTCCCACCTATGTGCAGTGGGACGCTTACATACCACCTTAGCCAGGGTAGAGAAGACTTGCCACTCCAGGCAGAAGACACCTCCCACCACGGTGTCTGGGAGACATTGTATATTGCCATAGCCAGGGTAGAGGGGACTCATTGCTCCAGGCACAAGACCCCTTCCACCTGAGTATTGGTGAGATACTTTACATCAGCAGCCATGGTTCAGGGAACTCGCCCTCCAAGGGAGAGATCCATCTAACCTGGGTGTCAGGGAAAGCTAGTATACTACTGCAACCAGGGGAGAAGGGACTTGCCCCTTCAGATGGGAGACTCCTATCATCTTGGTATGGTGGGGGAGCTCCTATACCACAGCAGCCAGAATAGAGGGGACTCACCCCTCAAAGCAGGAGACCCCTCCAACCTGGGTGTCTGGGAGAGCTGGTACACCAGGCAGTTTAGAGGGAAGTCACCCCTCTATGTGGGAGACCATTCCCACCTGGGTATTAGGGGAACTTCTTTAACTGCTACAGCCAGGGTAGAGGGGACTCACCCCTACAGGCAGAAGAACCCTCCCACCTGGGTTTCAGATAGAACTCATATAGCCCAGCAGCTGGGGTAAAAGCATCTCCAGGTGAGAAACACCTCCCACCTGGGAATTGGAGTAACTTCAATACCATCTTAGCCATGGTAGTGGGGACTCACCCCTCCAGGCGGAAGTCCCCTCCCACCTGGGTGTCAGGTGGAGCTCATATACCCCAGCAGCCAGAGTAGAGGTGACTAACACCTCCAGGCGAGAGACACCTCCCACCTGGGAATGGGGGTAACTCCTATACTGCCTTAGTAAGGGTAAAGGGGATTTGCCCCTCCAGGCAGAAGACACCTCCCACATGGGTGTCTGGTAAGGGGGGGATCTTATACCCTTACAGGTAGGATAGCATAAAATCACCTCTCCAAGCGGGAGACCCCTCCCTCCTGGGGGTAGGAGAGTGCCCTTATACCCCCACATCTAGGGTTGAGGGGACTCACCCCTTCATGTGGGAGACCCTCCCACCTAGGTGTGGGGGTGGAGTTCATATAACACTGCAGCCAGGGTACTGGGGACTTGCCCTTCCAGGCAGGAGACCTCTCCCACCTGGGTGTCTGGGTGAGCTTGCATACCACTGCAGCCAGGGCAGAGTGGACTTGCTTCTCCAGGAGGGAGATCCCTTCCACCTGGATGTCCTGGGGAGCTCCTATACGGTTGAAGCCAGGGTAGTAGGGACTAGCACCTTTAGGGGAGAGACTCTTCCCACCTGAGTGTGAGGGGCAGTTCCTATACTGTTGCAGTCAGGGTAGAGAGGACTTGCACTTCCACTTGGGAAACTCCTCCCATCTGGGTATCAGGGGAAGTTTGTATACCATTGCAGCCAGGGTAGAGGGGACTCGCATCTCCAGGCCCCATATCAACCCACCTGGGTGTCAGGGGGAGATCCTTTACTTCCCCAGCCAGGTTAGAGGGGACTTGCCCCTCCAGGCGAGAGACCCATCCAATATGCGTGTCAGGGAAAGCTAGTATACCATTGCAGCCAGGGTAGAAGGGAATTGACTCTTCAGGCGGGAGACTCCTCCCATCTTGGTATGGGGGGGAGCTAGTATACCACAGCAGCCAGAATAGAGAGGACTCGCCCCTCAAAGCAGGAGAGAGACCCATCCTACCAGGGTGTCTGGGAGAGCTGGTACACTGACTCACCCGGGCAGAGGGGTGTCATCCCTCTAGGTGGGAGACCCCTCCAACCTGGGACTCAGGGGGAACTGGTGTACCCCAGCAGCCAGGTTAGAGGCAACTTGCACCTCCAGGTTAGAGACACCTCCCATCTGGGAATGAGGGTAACTCCTATACCGACTTAGGGTGTCTGAATGAGCTCCTATCCTTCCTATCCCTCCGCAGCAAGGGGAGAGGGCACGGAGACCCTTCCCACCTGGGTGTCCAGGGAGGCTTGATTATTGCAGCAGCCAGGGTAGAGGGGACTCGCCCCTACAGGTGAGAGCCCCCTCCCACGTGGATGTACTGGGACATCTTATATGGCAAGAACTAAATTAGAGGGGACTGGTCCTTCGAGGGGGGATACCCCTCCCACCTGTGTGTCGGGGGACCTTGTATACAGCGAAGGCCAGGGCAGAGGGGACTCGCCCGTCCAAATGGAAGATCACTCCCACCTGTGGGTAGGGGGGGCACTTGTATACCACCTTAGCCAAGGAAAAGAAACCTTGCCCCTCCAGCGGGGGGACCACTCCCATCTGGGTATCTGGGAGAGCGTGTATACCGCCACACCCAGGTTAGAGGGGACTCATTGCTTCAGGTGGGAGACTCCTCCCACCTGGTTGTCTGGGGGATCTCGTGTACCCCTGCACCAAGTTTAGAGGTGTCACACCCCTCCAGTTGGGAGACGCCATAACCTGAGTGTCCATGGGAGCCACAGGATAGGGGACTTGACCCTCCAGGGGGAAGATCCCTTCCACCTGGTTGTCAGGGGAGTTCATATACTGTCACAGACAGGGTAGAGGGGAATCCCACTGGAGGCGGGAGACCCCTCCCACCTGGGTTTAGTGGGGAGCTCCTTTATCACTGTAGCCAGGGTAGAGGGGACTGGCTTCTCCAGGCCAGAGACCCCCACCCCCACCTGGGTGTGAGGGGGAGATATTTTATTGCAGTATCCAGGGTAGAGGGGACTCACCCCTCCAGGCGAGAGACCCATCCAACCTGGGTGTCAAGAAAATCTAGTAAACCACTGCAGCCAGGGTAGAGGGGACTCGCCCCTTTAGGCTGGAGCCCCTCCCATCCGGGTATTGGTGGACAGCTCCTATACCACAGCAGTCAGAATAGAGGAGACTCGCCCCTCCAAGCAGGAGACCCCTCCCACCTGCATGTCTGGAGAGCTGGTATACCTCTCACCCCTCTAGGCGGGAGACCCTTCCCACATGGGTGTTAGGGGAAGTTCCTTAACCACTGTAGCCAGGGTAGAGAGGACTCGCCCCTCCAGGCAGAAGACTCCTCCCACCTGAGTGTCAGGTGGAGCTCATATACCTCAGCAGCCAGAGTAGAGGCAACTTGAATGTCCAGGAGAGAAATACCTCCAAACTGGGAAAGGGATTAACTTCTATACCACCTTAGTCAGAATAGAGAGTACTCACCCGTCCAGGTAGAAGAGCCCTCTCACCTGGGTGTAAGGTTGAGCTCATATACTCCAGTAGCCAGTGTAGAGTCAACTTGCACCTCCAGGCGAGAGACAGCTCCAACATGAAAATGGGGGTAACTCCTATAACGCCTTAGCCAGGGTAGAGGGGACTTGCACCTCAAGGCGGACCCCTCCCACATGGATGTCTGCAGAGGGGGTTTCGTATACAGGTGCAGCTGGGGTAGCAGCTACTCGCTTCTCCTGGGGTTAGGAGAGGCTCTTATACCACAGCATCCAGGGATGAGTGGACTCGCCCCTTCAAGTAGGAAACCCTCCCTCCTGGGTGGTGCCGGGAAATTGTATACCACCTTAGCCAGGGTAGAGGAGACTCGCCCATCCAAGTGGGAGACCATTCCAACCAGGCTGTCAGGGGGAGCTCATATACCTCAACAGCCAATGAAGAAAGTACTTGCCCCTTCTGATGGTAGACCCCTTCATCCAGGGTGTCAGGGGGAGCTCATATATTGCCACGGCCATGATAGAAGGGACTCCCACCTCTAGGCAGGAGACCCCTCTCACCTGGGTGTCAGGGGGAGCTCTTATACCATCGAAGCCATGGTAGATAGTACATTCCCTTCATGCAGGAGAACCCTCCCACCGGGTTGTCAGGGGAGAGCTCCCATAAAGCCATAACCAGGGAAGACAAGATTCGTCCCTCCAAGAGGGAGATCTCTTCCACCTAGATGTCGGGGGAGCTCCTATACCATTGCAGCCAGGGTAGAGCAGACTTGCCCTTCCATTCCGGAGACCCCTCCCACCTGGGTGTCTGGGAGAGTTGTATACAGCCACAGCCAGCGTAGAGGGGACTCATTGCTCCAGGAAAGAGACGGTTCCCATCTGGGTGTCTGGGGGAGTTCACATAGCCCCACAGCCAGTGTAGAGGAGACTAGCTTCTCCATCGGGCTACCCCATATACTGGGTGTTGGGGGAGCTCCTATATAGCCATAGCCAAAGAAGTGGGGACTCGACCATTCAGGCGGAAGACCCCTTCCACCTGGTTGTCAGCGGAATTGAAATACTGCCATAGCAGGATAGAGGGGACTCACCATTTGAAATGGTAGACCCCTCCCACCTTGGTGTAGGGGGGACCTCCTATACCACTGCAGCCAGAGTAGAGGGAACTTGCCTCTGCAGGCCAGAGAAACCCTCCCACCTGGATGTACTGGGACCTCTTACATGGTAAGAGCTAAAATAGAGGGGACTCGCACTTCCAGGTGGGATACCCCTTCTACCTGGGTGTCAGGGGAACTTGTATACCATGAAAGCCAGGGTAGTGGAGACTCACCTGTCCATGAGAAAGACCACTCCCACCTGTGTGTAGGGGGGGGCACTTGTATACTGCCTTAGCCTGGGTAGAGAAGACTTGCCCCTCCAGTTGGGAGACCCTCCCACCTGGTTGTCTGGTAGAGCTTGTATACCGCCACAGCCAGTGGAGAGGGGTCTCTCCCCTCCAGGCATGAGGCCCAATTGTCAGGGGGATCTTGTATACCGTCAAAGCAAGGGTAGAGGGGACTTGCTCCTCCAGGCTGGAGACCCCTCCCACCTGGGTTTCTGGGGGAGCTCTTATTCTGCTGCAGCCAGTGTAGAGAGGACACACCCCTCCAGGAGAGAGATCCCTGCCACCTGGGTGTCCTGGGGAGCTGCTGTACAGCTAAAACCAGGGTAGAGGGGACTTGCAACTCTAGGCAGGAGAACCATCTCACCTGGATGTCAGGGGGAGTTCCTACACTGCTTCAGCCAGGGTACAGCAGACTTGCCCTTCCATTCAGGGGACCCCTCTCACCTGGGTGTTTGGGTGAGCTCCTATCCCTCCAGAGCAAGAGTAGAGGGGAGTTTCCCCTCCAATCGGGATACCCCTCCGACCTTGGTGTCAGGGGAGGCTTGATTAATGCAGCAGCCAGGGTAGAGGTGACTCGCCCCTACAGGTGGGAGACCCCTCCCACCTGGGTGTCCAGGGAAGCTCCTATACTGCCACAGCCAGGGTAGAGGGAACACGCTCTTGCAGGCAGAATACCCCTCCCACCTGTGTGTACAGGGACCTCTTATATGACAAGAGCTAAAGTAGAGGGGATTCACTCTTCCAGGCGGGATACCCCTCCCAACTGTGTGTCAGGGGACCTTGTATATCGCCAAAATCAGGGTAGAAGGGACTCTCCCTTCCATGCGGAAGACCACTCCCACCCGTGTGTAGGGGGGCACTTGTATACTGCCTTAGCCAGGGTAGAGAAGACTTGCCCCAACAGGCGGGAGACCCTTCCACCTGGGTGCCAGTGGGAGGTCGTATACCCTGCAGCCAGTGTAGAGGGTACTGGCCTTCTAGTTGAGAGACCCTGTAACCTGGGTGTCGGGGGGGGGGGGAGCTCCTCTACCACCAGAGCAAGTGTGAGGGTATTTGACCCTCCAGATGGAAGATCGCTTCCACTTAGTTGTCAGGGGAGTTCATATACTGCCATAGGCAGGGTAGAGGGGATTGGGCACTCGAGGAAGGAGACCCTTCCCACCTGGGTGTAGGGGGGAGCTCCTATACCACTTCAGCCAGGATAAAGAGTACTTGCCTCTTCAGGCGGGAAACACCTCCCATCATGGTATGGGGGAGAGCTCCCATACCATGACAGCCAAAATAGAGGGGACTCGTCCCTCCAATCAGGACACCCCTCCCACCTGGGTGTCTGGGAGAGCTAGTAAACCCCTGCAACAGGGTAGAGGGAAGTCACCCTTCTAGGCAGGAGACCCCTCCAACCTTGGTGTCAGGGGGAGATCCTTAACCACTGCAGCCAGGGTAGAGGAGACTCACCCCTCCAGGCAGAAGACCCCACCCACTGGGTATCATGGGGAGTTCATATACCCCAGCAGCCAGGGTAGAGGCTACTTGTACCTCCAGGTGGGAGACACCTCCCACCTGGGAATGGGGGTAACTCCTGTACTGCCTTAACCAGGGTAGAGGAGTGATGCCCCTTTAGGTGGGAGACCCATCCCATTTTGGTATGTAGTGGGGAGCTTATATAACACAGCAGCCAGAGTAAAGGGGACTGGCCCTTCCAAGCAAGAGACCCCTCCAACCTGGTGTCTGGGAGAGCTGGTAAACCTCTGCAGATGGAGTAGAGGGAGGTCACCCTTCTAGATGGAATACCATACCTCTCCCACCTGAGTGTCAGGGGAAGCTCCTTAACCACTGCAGCAAGGGTAGATTGGACTCGCCCATCCTGGTGGAAGACCCCACCCACCTGGGTATCAGGTGGAGCTCATATTCACCAGCAGCCAGGGTAGAGGCAACTGGTACCTCCAGGTGAGAAACACCTCCCACCTGGGAATGGGAGTAACTTCTATAACACATTACCAGGGTAGAGGGGACTCACTCCTCCAGGCCGAAGACCCCATAACCTGGTTGTTGGGGGGAGCTCCTATACTGCCAGAGTCAGGGGAGAGGGGACTCAACCCTCCAGGTGGAAGGTCCCTTCCACCTGGTTGTCAGGGGAGTTCATACACTGTCACAGGCAGGATAGAGGGGACAAGCCACTCGAGGCAGGAGACCCCTCCCCCCCCGGGTGTAGGGGGGAGCTCCTATACCACTGCAGCCAGGATCAAGGGGATTTGCCTCTCCAGGACAGACACCCTCCCACCTGGGAAGATCCTTTACCACAGAAGCCAGGGTTGAGGGGACTCATTGCTTCAGTAGGGATACCTGCCCAACTGGGTGTGGGGGGAGCTCTATACCACTTCAGCCAGGGTAGTGGGGACTCCTCCCTCCAATCAGGAGATCCCTCTCATCTGGGTATTGGGGGGGGAGCTCATATAAGTGCAGCAGCCAGGGTAAAGGGGACTCACCCCTCAATGCAGGATACCCCTCCCACATGGGTGCAGGGGATGGGGAGAGCTGCTATACCACTTCAGCCAGGGTAGAGTGAACTCACCCCTCAAGGTGGAAGACCCCTCCCACCTGGGTGTCAAGGGGAGCTCGTATACCACTGTAGTCAAGGTATAGGGGACATGCCTCTTTAGGCGGGAGACCCCTTCTACCTGGGTGTCTGAGGGGGGGTGGCTCCTATACATCTGCAGGCAGGGTAGTAGGGACTTGAAACCCCAGGCAGAACACCACTTTCACCTGGGTGTCCAGGGGAGTGCCTATCCTGCAGCAGCCATGGTAGAGGGGACTCACCCTTCCATTCAAGAGTCCTTTCCTACCTGATGGTCTGGGGGAGATCCTGTACTGCCCCAGTCAGGAGAGAGGGGACTCGCTGCTCCAGGCAGGAGACTACTCCCACCTGGGTGTCATGGAAAGCTAGTATACCACTGGAGCCAGGAAAAAGGGGACTCCCTCTTTCAAGCGGGAGATGCCTCCCATTTGCTAATGGAGGGTGGCTCCTATACCACAACAGCCATGGTAGAGGGGACTCACCCATCCATGCAGGAGATCCCTCCTACCTGGGTGTCTAGGGGGAGCTTCTATACTGCCTTAGCCAGAGTGGAGGTTACTCTCTCCTCCAGGTGGGAGACCCCTCCCATCTAGCTATGCAGGGGGGAGCTCATATATTGCTGCAGCCTGGATAGAGGGGACTCACCCCACTAGGCAGGATACCCCTCAACACTGGTTGTCAGGGGAGCTCATATACCGCCACAGACAGGCTAGAGGGGACTCACCAAAAAGGGCGGAAGACCCCTCCTAACTTGGTGTAGGGGTGAGCTCCTGTACCGCCACAGCCAGGGTAGAGGGTACTCGCCACTCCAAGCTGGAGACCACTACCACCTGGGTGTCAGAGGGAGCTCAAATACCACCCCAGCCAGGAGAGGAGACTCTCCCCTCCTTGCGGGAGACCCCTCCCACCTTGGATGCTGGGGGGAGCTCTTACACCACTGAAGCCAGAGTAGAGTGGACTCGCCCCTCCAGGTGGGAGACCCCTCCCGCCTGGGTGTCGTGGGCAGCTTGTACACCATCTTAGCCAGGGTAGAGCCGGATTGCCCATCCAGATGGGCGATCTCTCCCACCTGGGTGTCAGGGAAAGCTCCTATACAGCAGCAGCCAGGGTACCAGGGATTTGCCCCTCTAGGTGGTAGACTCCTCCCACCTGGGAATCCTGGGTGGTGGGGCTTCTCTGCATCTGCAGGCAGGGTAGTAGGGACTCGTCCCCCATGGCAGAAGACCACTTTCATCTGGGTATTGCGGGAGCTCCTATCCCACTGTAGCCATGGTAGATGGGACTGGCCACTCCAGGCAAGAGACCCATCACACCTGATTGTCAGGGGAGAGTTCATATACCTCCGCAGCCAAGGTAGAGGGGACTCAACCCTCTAGGCCAGTGACCCTCACACCTGAGTATATGGGGGAGCTCCTATACCTCTGCAGCCGGGGCAGAGGGGACTCACCCCTTCAGGCCAGAGACCCTCCCACCTGGGAAGTTGCTTAACTGCCACAGCCAGTGTAGAGGAAACTCATGCCTCCAGGAGGGAGGCCCCTCCCACCTGGGTGTCAGGGAAAGCTAGTATACCACTTTAGCCAGGGAAAAGGGGACTCACCCCTCCAGGAGGGGGACCCCCTCCCTCCTGGTTGTCACAGGGAGCTTGTATACCACCTTATTTTTAAGATATGTTATCTACTGGGCTCCAAGGTAACAACTGGCAGGGAGAGGAAAATGGGGAATACAATCTCTCCCTACTCAGGTGTTGTCCTTGAAAAGTCAACTTGCCCAAACAGTGAAAGAAAAATCTGCTTTCATGTGAACTTCTGCAGACTGTGAAATTCTGAGCCCCTCCCCTTACACGTTGGGTATAAAATTCTGAAAGTGCCTGAAATCAGAGATTGATTGATTACAGCAAAAGCTGTGCCCTCTCAGCCTGGCTGCATCCAAATAAAACTGTTTCCTGCTATGTTCAGTGTCTTGCCTCACTTGACCCTACAACAATACTGTGCTATACCAGCATTGCCCGGACTCTCCCTTCTGACTGGTTCTTCGATAGCTGGACTCCAAAAATGTGTCCTGGCTCCCCACTGACGTCCCCAATTCCAGACACAAAGTATACCCTCACAGTGCTCTCCTTTGGCACTCCTTTGAACCAGGTTCCTTTCTGAGGATCTACCTATTTTGGGCAGAAGAGTGGAATTGGCTGGCCTCTGCCACTGAAGGCCTAGTGCCGACCTTGCCCTGCCCCAATCCCCTCCCTTCAATCCCTTGTCCTCTAGCCTTGTATGTTGCCCTCACCCCAACCCAACCATCCTAACCCTGACGTTTCAAGCTCCAATTTCAGGACCAGGCAGCTCACCTGAGCCCCTGATCACATTCCGTGTGTCTCGGGGCTTCCAGTGGGGTCTCTTGTTATCAGGACAGACCTGGGAGCCCCTTGCTTGGGCCGCCTGTTGAGCTTTTCTCCTTGAACATTGTGCTGCTCTCTGTCTCTTCTTCCTAGCACCACCACTTCCTCTCCTTCCCCTAGCACTTTCCCCTGGATAGTGGGCCTCCTGTTCCTTGGGTTCCTAATCCTCTTTTGGGTGGGTTGGTCCTTGCTTGGGTCCTGGCTCTTGCCCCTCTCCATACTCACCACAACCCTGTGCCATGCCTTGAGGTTGCTGTCCTCCTGGACTTGTCCCTTGGCAGACCCCTTGGGCTGGTCCGTGGCCCTTGATTCTCATCTGCGCCAGGGCATCTTATGGGAACCAGAGCCCTGCCCCACATGTAGTCCCTTTGATCTCCATGGGCCCTTGGTCGTGCACATGGAATCATGACACTTGGCAGGGACTCTAGCACTCAAACCTAGCTCACACTGACTGGATCGCAGCGTTCCCTCCCCAGCCCTGTCCATTGTCCTGAACCCCCTACCCCCAGCCTTGGCCCTTAGCTCTCCATTCACAGGCCTGGCTCCTTGCTTGAGCCTCTGGTGCCTCTTCTGGATCACTGCTTCTCTCTGCATTGTCTGAGGACCCCTTGCTGGGGCTGCCTCCCTGCTCCCCTTGGCTTCCCTGTACTACAGTACACTAGTGCAGGCCCACCTTCCTGTGCCAGCTTTCCCTGCTCTACCCTGGCATGGGCCTTCATCTCGGTCACTTGCCTGGGCTCCTTGCTGGAATCCTGGCCCCCACCCCACTCACACCAAATCTGCGGCCCTTCAGGTTTGTCCTCCTTCGGCCCTCCCATCCTCCAATGGTCCTGGCAGCTTAACACCCCCACCTCCGCAAACCAAGTATCCTCTCACAATACCAACTTTGGCCCCTCCTTTGGTCCAGGTCCCTCCCTGAGGATCTACTCACCTGGGGCAGAGGAGTGGAATTCGCTGGCCTCTGTGCCCTGAATGCTTCCTATGTGAAACACAGCCCTCTCAATTGCCTGAGTCCCCTTCACTGCCTGTATTTTGAGGCCTGGCAGTTAACATGGGACTTGATCTAACCCAACCCTGAGCTATCCCCTCCCTTCCTACCCTTTTCCTCTGGCCTTGCATGCTGCCCCTACCCCAACTCAGCCCTCCCTAATCCTGACCCTTTGTGCTCCATTATCAGGGCCTGGGCCCTCGCCTGAAACACTGACCGCGTTCCTCATGTCACTTGGCATAGCATGGAGTCTCTTTGTGTTGGTTCTGACCTGGGTGCCTCATGCTTGGGCCCTGCAGCTATCTCCCCTAGGTGCCCTTTGCCCTTCCCTCTGTCTCCTGGTCTTCACACAGCCAATACTTGATTTCTCCTTATGCTTTTTCCTGGTATTCACGGGTCTCCTGCTCCTTGGATACCTCATCACCATCGGTAGGGTGGGTCCCTTTCCTGGGGGCTTGTCTTGGGTCCTGGCCCTTGCAACTCACCATATGCACCACAACCAACATGCCAGGCCCTCCTGTTGCCCTCCTCTTCAACTTCTTCCCTTGTCTGGCCTTCTTTGCCAGGTCCCTGGCCCTGGATTCTCATCTGAGCCAGAGCACCTTGTGGGAAACAGAGCCCTCCCCCTTGCCTAGGCCCTTTGTTCTCTCTGGATGCTAGGTCCTGCACCAGGAACCATGACACCTCCAGGTGGCCCTGGGTGTGGAGCCTGACTGACCCCTGCTGGATCCCCTGCCTTCCCTCTCAAATCTTGTCCAGTGTCCTGAGCCCTCTGCCCAAGCCCTTGCCCTTGGCTCTCCTTTCCATGGCTTGCCTCCTAGCTTGAGCTTCTGGTGTCCATTCTTTCTCCGAGATTTTCTGGTCTTTGTCTGATGGCCCCTCACTGGGGCCATTCCCTGCTCCCCTTGGCTTCCCTGTACTGCAGTACCCTATTGCAGTCCCACCTTCCTGTCCCTGTCCTTCCCTGCTCTCCCCTGGCCTTGGCCCTCCTCTAGGTCCCTTACCTGGGCTCCTTGCAGGGGTCCAGGTCCAGACTCCACTCCCACCCATCCTGTGGCCCTTTAGGCTGTGCCCTCCTTAGGCCCTCCTGTAGTTTCCATCTCTACCAGGCTCACTTTCCTGATCCCCTTCCCAGGATGCTCACAAGGGCCAGGGGACTTGACCTGGCCACTTGCCCCTGCAGGCTTCCTTTGGGAAGTAGCCCTGACCCTTTGCTAGACCATTTGGCCTCCCTCACCCCGGGCCCTGCTCCAGAACCCTGATTCTCTGCAGAGAATCTGGGCCTTCAGCCTTTCTCCCCATGTGCCACCCACTCCTCTTTCTCCCCTCTCTCACCTCCCATCCATGTCCCATTTCATTCATCTAACCTCAGGTGCTAGCATTTGGCTCTCCATTACTGGACCCAGTTCCTTGCTCGAGCCCCTGGCTGCCCTTCTCGAGGACCCTTCCCTTCCCTTGTTTTCAGACCTCTTTTTACAGACCCTATCCTGTGCCTCCCCTCTGTTCCACAGGTGCTATGGTATCCTGGCAACACCAGGACCCTTCACTTTCCCTTCTTCTCCCAAGCCTGATCTCCTGGAATGGTTCCTGGCTGCCAACCAATCACCCCCTCAACCTCCATATGACAGGTATCCCCTCACTGTGGCCTCATTTGGTACAGGTCCCTCTCTGACTATCTACTCACATTGGCAGAGGAGCCAAATTGGCTGGACTTTGCACCCTTAAGTTTCCCTATGGGAAACTCAGGCCTGCCTCTTGCCTGAGTCCCTTTTGCTGCCTGCACTTTGAGGCCTAGCAATTAATATGTGACTTGCTCCAACCCAGCCCTGAGAGATCCCGTCCCTTCCCTCCCCTGCCCTCTTGCCATGCATGCTGCCCCTACCCCAACCCAGCCCTCCCTAACCCTGACCCTTTGTGCTTCAGTCCCCAGGCCTGGGAACTCACATGAGCCCCTGACAGTGTTCCTCATGTCACTTGGCTTAGCATGGAGTCTCTTTCTGTTGGGTCTGACCTGGGGGCTTGGGACTGCAAGCTTGTTCCCCTATGTGCCCATTATGCTTTTCTCTGTCTCCTGGTCTTTGCAAAGTCCTTCCTCCCCTTCCCCTCATGCTTTCTCCTGGTGCTTGCAGGTCTTCATCCATGGCTGGACAGGTGGGTCCTTTGCCTGGGCACCTGGCTTGGGTCCTCGAACTTGCTCCTTAAAGCACCCACCAAGACCCCCCACTGTGCCCTCCCCTCGCCCTCCTCATGCCCCCTTTCACTTGCCAGGCCTACTTTGCCAGGTCCCTGTCCCTGAATTCTCATCTCTGCCAGGGTGCCTTATGGGAAATTGAGTCTTTTCCCTTGCTTGGGCCCCTTGCTCTCTCTGGGCCTTTGGTCCTGCACCCAGAACACAGAAACCTGGCATTTGCCCTGGGCCAGGAACCTACCTGCCCCCTGCTGGATCCCCTGCCATCCCTCCAAATTCTTGTCCACTGTCCTGAGCCCCCTGCTCAAGCCCTGGCACTTGGCTTTCCATTCCATGGCCTGCCTCCCCACTTGATTCCCTGGATACCCTTCTTGCTCCGTGCTTCCGTGGGCTCGCACTGCAGGCCTCGCTGGGGCCAGTACCCTGCTCCCCTTAGTTTCCCTGAAACTCAGAACTCTATTGTCACCCACCTTCCTGGGCCCACCCTTCACTGCCCTTTCCTGGCCTGGGCCCTCTTGTTGGTCCCTAGGGTGGGCTCCTTTTGGGAGTCTTGGCTCGCACCCCATCAACACCCTTCCTCTGGCATTTTACACTGTAACCTTCTTCATCCCTCCTGTTGTCCCTGTCTCTGCTGGGCCCCTTTTCAAGATCCCTTTCCCAGGATGCTCACCAGGTACAGGGGACTGGAAATGGGTGTTTGGCCCTATGGGCTCCCTTTGGGATAACATGGCTGTGCCCCTTGCCTGGGCCCTTTGGACTGTCTCACCAGGGCCCTGCTCCTCGATCCTGACACCCAGCAGTGAACCTAGGCCTTGAGCCCTCCTCTTGTTGCACCACCCACTACCTTTGCTCCCCTTTCTCCACCACCTAGCCCTGTGTTTTCATGGGTCCCAAGACCAGGTCTTGGTACTTGGCTCCCCATTCTTGGGCCTGGATCCTTGCTGGAGTTCCCGGTCGCCCTTCTCCAGGACCCTGTCCCTGTTCCTTGATTTCAGGTCCCATGCTTGCCCCCCCACCTGTGCCTCCCCTCTGTTCCCCTTGTACTGTGGTATTTTGTCATTGCCAGAACCCTCTCCTTCCCCTGCTTCACCCTAGCCTAGTCTGCTCCAATTGTTGCTGGCTTCCCACTGACACCCCCCCAATCTTTGACCAAAGGTATCCCTCATATTGCTCTCCTTTGGTCCTGTCTCTCTCTCAGGATCTACTCACCTGGGGAAGAAGAGTGGAAGTGGCTGGCCTCTGGGCCCTGAAGGATCCCTATGGGCAACATAGCCCTGCCCCTCTCCTGGGCCCCCTTTGCCGCCCAAACTTGACAACTGGTAGTGGACTTGGTCCTAGTGATGACCGTGCTCTGGGAAATCCCCTGCCTTCCCTCTCCTGCCCTCTAACCTTTCAAGCTGCCCCTAAGCCAACCTAGCCCTTCCTCACCCTAACCCTTCACCCTACAATCCCCTGGCCTGTCTGCCAGCCTGAGCTCCTTATCCGTTACTGGGGTTGCATTGTTTTCTGTGGTATCTCTTCCTGTGGTGTCTGACCTGTGTGCCCCTTGATTTGGCCCCCTTGCTATCTCCCCTCTGTGCCCTCTGTGCAGCTGTCTGTCTCCTCATCCTAGGGCCGATTTTACCTCTCCTTCCCCTAGCAGTTATCCTGGAGCAGAGGCCTCCTGATCATTGGGTCCCTAATATCTTTTGGTGGGGTCTGTCCCTTTCTTGGGCTCTGTGATTGGGTCCTGACTCTTGCACCTCTCTGCACTCATCATGACCCCCCACTGTGCCTTCACTTATGATCCTCATCTGGGCCAGAGCACCTTATGGGAAACAGAACACTGATCCTCCACTGGGATACTTGCTCTCCCTAGGCCCTTGGGGAAACACCAGGAACCCTGACACCTGGCAGTGACGCTGTGCCTCAAGCCTCCCTCCCCATTGCTGGATCCCCTGCCTTACCTTCACAGCACTGTCCACTTTCCTGAGCCCCCTGCCTCAGTGCTGACCCTTGGCTCTCTATTCCCTGGACTGGCTACTCTCTTGAGCCTCTGGGAGTCCTTCTACCTCCATGCTTCCCTGGGCTTGAACTGTATGCCTTGCTGGGGCTGCTTCCCCACTCCTCTTTGCTTCCCTGCATCTCACAACCCTAGTGCAGCCTCTGCCTGCATGGCCCCACCCTTCCCTGCTCTCCCCTAGCTTGGGCACTCCTCTAGGTCCCTAGCCTGGTCTCCTTTCTGCTGTCCTGGCCCACACCCAACAAATACCCTTCTTCCAGAACTTCACGCTGTGCCCTCCTTCAGCCCTCCTGTTGTCCTTGTACCTGCTGGGATCCTATTCCAGATCCCTTTCCCAAGATGCTCAACAGAGCCAGAGGATGGAACTCGGATATTTGGCCCTGCAGTCTTCTTTTGGGAAAAGGTAGCAGTACCCCTTGCCTGGGGGCTTTGACCTCCTGCAGCCTGGGGCCTGCCCCTCAATTCTGATACCCTGCAGTGAATCTAGGCCTTGAGTCCTCCTCTCCCTGTGCCACCCATTCCCTTTCCTCCCCTTCCTCCCCATATACTGCCACAGCCAGGAGAGAGGGGACTCGCCCTTCCAGACGGGAGACCCCTCCCACCTGGTTGTAGGGGGAGCTGCTAAAGCCCAGCATCCAGGGTAGAGAGGACTTTCTCTTCCATGTGGGAGACCCCTCCCACCTCAGTGTAGGGGGAAGCTCCTATACCGTTGCGGGGGGGCAGGGGGAGCTCCTATACCGCTGCAGCCAGGGAACAGAGCACTCACCAATTTAGGCGGGAGACCCCTCACATCTGGGGGTTGGGGGAGCTCAAATCATCCACAGCCAGGGTAAAGGTGACTCACAGTCCAGGTGGGAGACCCCATCCACCTGGGTTTTGGGAGGAGCTCATATACTACCACAGCCAGGGTAGAAAGTTCTCGTACCTCCACTTCCCTCTACCCTGGCTAACTTGGTATACAAGCTCCCTGCAACACCCAGGTGTAGAGGGTCTCCTTCCTGGAGGGTTGAGTCCGCTCTCCCCTGGCTAGGGCTGTATATGACCCCCCACCGTGAACATCTATGTGGGAGGGGTCTGAGGAGGGGCGAGTTTCCTCTACCCTGGCTGCGGAGGTATACTAGATCTCTCCAACACCCAGTTGAGAGGCGTTTCCAGCCTGGAAGACGAGTCCCCTGTACCCTGGCTGCAGCTGTATAAGAGCTACCTTTAATATCCAGGTGGGATGGATCTCCCAACAGGAGTGGCATATACCCTATACACTGGCTTTGATGGTATAGGAGCTCCCCCGTGACACCCTGGTGGGAGGGGTCTCTTGCCTGGAGTGGCGAGTCATCTCTACCCTGGCTAAGGTGGTATATAAGCTCCCTAGGATACCCAGGTGGGAGGGTTTCCTGAGTAGAGCGGGAGTCCCCACTACCCTGGCTGTAGTGGTATAAGAGCTCCCCCCCACACACAGAGGTGGCAGGGGTCTCTTGCCTGGAATGCCGAGTTCTCTCTTCCCAGCCTCTGCTGGTATATGAGATCCCCTGATAACTAGGGTTTAGGGGTTTCCCCCCTAGTGGGGCGAGTCCCCTCTTTCCTGGCTGGAGTGCTATATGAGATACTCCCCATAGCAAGATGGGAGGGGTCTCTTGCTTGGAGGAGAGTACCCTGCACCCTGGCTAATGCAATATAGAAGCTCCAGGACACCCAGGAGGGAAGGGTCTCCAGCCTGGAGGTGCAAGTCACCTCTACCCTGGCTAAGGTGGTATACAAGCTCCCTGTGACACCCAGGTGGGAGGGGTCTCCCAAATGAAGGATTGAGTCCCCTTTTCCCTGGCTGAAGTGGTGTACTATCTTTCCATGCCTGGAGGCATGAGGTCCCTCTACATTGGCTGTGGCAGTAAAGGAGTTCCCCCAACACCCAGGTGGGAGGGTCTCTGGCCTGGAGGGGCTAGTCGCTTCTACCCTGACTGCAGAAGTATAGGTGCTCCCCCATACACCCAGGTGGGAGGGTCTCTGGCCTAGAGGGGTGAGAACCCTCTACCTTGGCTGCTAAGGTATAAGAACTCCCCCGATAATCGGGTGGGACGGGTCTGTCGCCTGGAGAGGCCATTCCCATCTACTGTGGCTACAGCAGGATAGGAGCTCCCCTGATACCAAAGTGAAAGCGGTCTTCCACCATGGGGGAAGAGTCCCTGCTACCCTGCCTGCAGCTGCATAGGAGCCACCCCCAGGACACCCAGGTGGGAGGGGTCTCCCGCCTTGAGAGGCGAGTCTCCTCTACCCTGCCTGGGTTGATATATGAACTCCCTCCAATACCCGGGTGGGAGGGGTTGGATGGGTCTCCTGCCTGCAGGAGAGAATCCCTGGTACCCTGGTTGCTGTGGTATAGGAGCTTTCCCTGACACCCAGGTGAGAGAGATCTCCCTTCAGGAGGGGCAAGCCCACTCTACCCTGGCAAAGGTGGTATACAAGCTCCTCATGATACCCAGGTGGGAGGGGTCTCCTGCCTTGAAGGGAGAGTCCCCTCTTCCCTGGCTGGGGCGGTATATGAGCTCCCTCCAACACCCCGGTGGGAGGGGTTTCCGCCTGGAGGGGCGAATCCCTGGTACCCTGGCTGCTGCGGTATAGGAGCTTTCCCTGAGATCCAGACTGGAAAGATCTCCCATCTGGGGTGTGGGGCAAGTCGACTCTACCCTGTCTAAGGTGGGATACAAGCTCTCTGAGACACCCAGGTGGAAGGGGTCTCCTACCTGCAGGGGTGAAACCCTCTGCCCTGACTGTGGTGGTATAGGAGCTCCTCCCGACACCCTGGTGGGAGGAGTCTCCCAACTGGAATGGCAAGTCCCCTTTATTCTGACTGCAGAGGTATAAGAGTTCCCCCAACACCCAGGTGGGAGGGGTATATCTCCTGGAGGGGCGAGTCCCTGCTACCCTGGCTGCTGAGGTATATGAGCCTCCCGGGCCGACACCCAATTGGGAGGGGTCTCCCGCCTAGAGTGGTGACTCCATTCTATCCTGGATGTGGCAGTGTAGGAACTGCCCTGACACCCAGGTTAGAGTGGTCTCTTGACTGGAGGGGTGAGTCCCCTCCACACTGGCTGCGGCAGTAAATGAAGTCCCCCTGAACAACCAGGCAGGAAAGGTTTTCCGCCTGGAAAACCGCCCTCAACCCTAGCTGCAGTGGTATAGGAGCTCCCCGCCGCCCCCCCCCATGACAACCAGTTGGGTGGGGTTTCCCGCCTGGAGCAGCGAGTCCCCTGTACCATGGATGAGGATGTATACAAGCTAACCCAGATGCCCAGGTGGGAGTAGTCTCCCGCCTGGTGGGGCATTCTCCTCTACTTTGGCTGGTGCTATGGCTAAGAGCTCCCAGGACACCCAGGTGGGAGGGGTCTCTCGCCTGCAGGGCAAGTCTCCTCACCCTGGCTGTGGCAGTATGTGAGCTCTCCCTGACACCCAGGAGGGAGGGGTCTCCTGCCTTGAGTGGAGAGTCTCCTTTCCTTTGGATGGGGGCATATAAGACATTCCGGAACACCCTGATGGGAGGGGTCTCCCTGGCTGTGGCGGTATTTGACCTTCCCCCGGACAACCAGGTGGAAGGGATCTCCTACCTGGATCAACAAGTTCCCTGTACCCTGGCTTTGGTGATATACAAGCTCCCCCAGAAAACCAGGTGGGAAGGGTTTCCCGCAAGGAGGGGCAATTCCCCTCTACCCTGGATAAGGCGATACACAATTTCCCCCTGACACACAGGTGGGAGGGGTCTCCGGCCTGGAGAGGCCTGCCCCATCTACTTTGGCTGGTTTCCTATAAGAGCTCCCTGGACACCCAGGTGGGAAGGGTCTCCCACCTGCAGGAGTGAACTCCTCTACCCTAGCTGTAGCAGTATATGAGTTCACCCCGACACCCTGGTGAAAGGGGTCTCCCGCCTGTAGGGGTGAGTCCCCTCTACCCTGGCTGCAGCAGTATTCGAGCTTCCCCCACAACCAGGTTGGAAGGGTCTCTAACTGGTGGGGCGAGTCCTCTCTACCCGGGGTGCGGAGGTATAGAAGCTCCCCCAACACCCAGGTAAGAAGGTGTGTCCCCTGGAGTGGCGAGTCCCTGCTACCCTAGCTGTGGCCGTATAGGAGTCCCACCTCCCAACACCCAGGTGGGAGAGGTCTCCAGCCTGGACAGGCTAGTCCCCTGTACCTGGGCTGTGGAGGTATAGAAGTTCCCACAGATTCCCAGGTGGGATGGGTCTTCTGCCAGGAGGGGCGACTCACCTCTACCATGGATGCTGGTGTATATGAGCTCCCATGACACCCAGATGAGAAGGGTCCCCCCCTAGAAGGGTGAGTCCCCTCTACCTTGGCTGAAGCAGTATAAAAGCTTCCTCTGACAACCAGGTGGGAGTGGTCTCCCTTCTTCAGTGGTGAGTCTCCTCTACCTGGCTGTGGCTGTGTATGAGCTACCCAAGACATCTAAGTGGGAGGGGTCTCCCTCATGGAGGGGCCAGTCCCCTCTATTCTGGCTGAGGTGGTATAGGATCTCCTCACTACACCCAGGTTAGAGGGGTCTCTTGATTGGAAGGGTGAGTACTCTTTACCCTGGCTGTGGCAGTATTCAAGCTTCCCCCCATACCCAGGTGGGAGGAGTCTCCCACCTGGAGTGGCAGTCCCTCTCCCCAGGCTGTGGAAGGATACAAGCTCCCCTGATACCTAGGTGAGAGGGATCTCCGGCCTGGAACAACAAGTCCCCTCTACCCTGGCTGCAGCAGTATACAAGCTACCTCAGACACCCAGGTGGGAGGGGTCTCCTGCATGGAGGGGCAAGTGCCCTCCACCCTGGCTAAGGCTGTATGCAAGCTTGCCCTACCCCAAAGCACAGGTGAGAGGAATATTTCGCCTGCATGGGCGAGTTCCCTCTACTCTGGCTGCTCGGTATAGGAGCTTCCTCCACACCCAGGTTAGAGGGTTCACTTGACTGGAAGGGCGAGTCCCTTTTACCCTGGCTTCAGCAGGATTGGAACTTCCCCTGACACCCAGGTGGGAGGGGTCTCCTGCCTGGAAGGAGGATTCCCCTCTACTTTGTCTGGTGCCCTATAAGGGCTCCCTGGACACGCAGGTGGGAGGGATCTTCTGCCTACAGGGGCAAACCCCTCTACCCTGGCTGTCGCAGTATAGAAGCTCCCCAGACACCCTGGTGGGAGGGGTCTCTCCCCTGGAGGGGCGAGTCCCTGCTACCCTGGCTCCAGCAGTATAGGAGCCTCCCCCCGCCAAACACACACACAGGAAGGAGGGGTCTCACCCGCTTGGAGAAGTGAGTGGCCTCTCTCATGGTTGATGGGGTATATGAGCTCCCATGACTCCCAGGTGGGAGGGGTCCCCCGCCTCAAGGGGCAAGTTCCCTGTACCTTGGCATTGTAGGTATATGAGCTCCACATGACACCCATGTGAAAGGGGTCTTCCCCATGGAGGGGTGAGTATGCTCTACCCTGGCTGCAGCAGTATACAAGCTTCCCCTGACACGCAGGTGGGAGTGGTCTCCTGCCTTCTGTGGTGAGTCTCCTATACCCTGTATGAGCTCCCCCAGACACCCAGAAGGGAAAGGGTCTCTACTCTGGAGGGGAGAATCCCTGCTACCCCGGCTGCCATGGTATACAAACCCCCTCTGACACCCAGGTGGGAGGGGTCTCCCGCCTAGACTAGTGAGTCCTCTCTACCCTGGCTGGGGCGGTATAGGAGCTACCCCGACACACAGCTGTGTGTCTTGACTGGAGGGACGGGTCCCTTCTACCTTGGCTGCTGCTGTATAGGAGCTCCCCCCACCATACCCAGGTGGGAGGGTATCCTGCCTGGAGGGGCTAGTTCCCTCTCTCCTGGCTTTGATGATATAAGAACTCCTCCTGACTCTCAGGTGGGAGGGGTCTCTTGCCTGGAAGGGTGAGTCCCCAGTACCCTGGCTTCAGTGGTATAGGAGCTCCCCCAGACACCCAGGTGGAAGGGGTCTCCCGCTCAGGTTGAGAGAGTCCCCTCTAGCATGGCCTTGTCAGTATAAGAGCTCCCCCTGACACCCAGGTGGGAAGGGTCTCCCCCCTGGAGTGGAGAGTCTGCTCTCCTTTGGTTGCAGTGGTGTACAAGCTCCCACTGGATACCTAGATTGGAGAGGTTTCACTACTGGAGGGGCGAATACCCTCTACCCTGACTATGGCAGTATATGAGCTCCTCAGGACACCCATGTGGCAGGGGTCTCCCGCCTAGAGTTGTAAGTCCCCTCTCCCCTGGCTGCGGCACTATATGAGCTCCCTCTGACACCCAGGTGGGAGGGGTATCTTGACTGGAGTGGTGAGTCCCCTCTACCCTGGTTTTGCCAAATTCAAGCTTCTCCTGACACCCAGGTGGGAGGCTTTTCGCTTCTGGACAGGTGAGTCCCCTTTTTGTTGGCTGCAGCAGTATAGGAGCCCCACTGGACACCCACATGGGAGGTGTCTCCAACATGGAGGGGGAAGTCCCCTCTAGCCTGGCTGTGGTGGTATACAAGCTCCCCCTGACACCCTGGTGGAAGGGGTCTCCCACCTGGAGAGGTGAACCCCTCTACCCTGGCTTTGGTAGTATAGGAGCTTCCCCTAACACCCAGGTGGAGGGGTCTCCTGCCTAGAGTGGTGAGTCCCCTCTACCCTGGCTTTGGCAGTGTATAAGCTCCCCCAGATACCCAGGTGGGATGAGTCACCAGCATGGAGCGGCGAGTACCCTCTATTCAGGCTGAGGTGGTATAGGAGCTCCTCCCAACACACAGGGTACAGGGGTCTCTTGACTGGAAAGGCGAGTCCCCTATTCCCTGTCTGCTGCAGTCTTCAAGTTCTTCTGGACACACAGGTGGGATGGGTCTCCCCCTCCAAGGGGCGAGTCACCTCTCCTTGGCTGCAACAATATAAGAGCTTGCCCAACATCCAGGTGGGAAGGGTCCTACACATGGACCGAGGAATCCCTTCTGCACTGGCTGAGCGGGTGTACCAGTGACCTGAGAAACCCAGTCTGGAGGGGTCTCCTGCCTGGAGGGGTGAGTCCCGTCTATTCTGGCTGCTGTGTTATACGAGATTCCCTCCCCCCATACCCAGATGGGAGGCGTCTCCAGCCTGATGGACGAGTCCCCTCTACCCTGGCTGCAGTAGTATAATAGCTTTCCCTGACACCCAGGTTGGATGGGGCTCTCACTTGGAGGAGTGAGTCTCCTCTACTCTGGCTGTAGTGGCTTAGGAGCTTCCCTCAACAACCAGGTGGGAGGGGTCTCCCGCCTAGAGCAATGAGTCCCCTCTACCCTGGCTGTGGCGGTATACAAGCTCTCCTAGACACCCAGGTAGGAAGGATCTCCCGCATGGAGGGGCAAGTACCCACTACCCTGGCTGGAGCAGTATATGAGCTGCCCCAAAACACTCAGGTGGGAGGGTCTCCTGCCTGAAGGGGCGAGTCTCCTCAATCCTGGCTGCAAGGGTATAAGAGACCCCCCCCCAGGAGGGAGGGGTCTCTCCCCTGGATGGGCAAGTTGTTCCTACCTTAGCTGCAGCTGTATATGAAACCACCTCACCAGATACCCATGTGGGATGGGTCTTCAGCCTGGAAGCGCAAGTCCCTTCTACCCTGGCTAAGGCGGTATAGGAGTTTTCCCCATTTCCAGGTGGGAGGTGTCTTTCGCCTGCTGTGCAAGTCACCTCTAACCTGGCTGCTGGGGAATATGAGCTCCACCTGACACCAAGATGGGTGGGGTATCCAGCCTGGATGGGCGAATCCCCTCTACTTTAGCTCTTGCCATATAAGAGCTCCCAGTACACCCAGATGGAAGGGGCTTCTGCCTGGAGGGGAGTGTTCCCACTACCCTGCTGTGGCAGTAGAAGAGTACCCCCCCACACACACACACACACTCAGGTGGGAGAGGTCTCCTGCCTGTAGGGGTGAGTCCCCTCTACCCTGACTGCTGCAGTAATCAAGCTCCCCAGACACCCAGGGGGAGCAGTCTCCTGATTGAACGAGTGAGTCCCCTCTACCCTGGCTGTGGAAGTATAGGAGCACACTCAGACACCCAGGTGGGATGGGTCTCCCCTTGGAAGGACAACTCTGCTCTATCCTTGCTGCAGCGGTAGAGGAACTCACCCTGATACTCAGATGGGAGGGGTCTCCCACCTAGATGTGGGATTCCCCTCAACTCTGGCTGCTTCAGGTATAGGAACTCCCCTGACACCCATTGGGAGGAGTCTCCTGCCAGGAGGCTAGAGTCCTCTCTATCTTGCTGCAGAGGTATAGAGCTCCCCAGGACAACCAGGTGGAAGGGTCTCCCATCTGGAGGGTGGAATTCCCTCTACACCACCTTCGGCCATATAGGAGCTCCCCTGAAACCCATGTAGGAGGGGTCACCAGCCTGGAGGGGGGAGTCCACTCTTCCATGGGTGCTGTGGTGTAAGAGATCCCCCTTATAACCAGGTTGGAGAGGTTCCTGCCTGGAGGGGTGAGTACCCAATACCCTGGTTGCAGGGGTATAGGAGCTCCACCCCCCACACCCAGGTAGGAGGGGTCTTCCCTCTGGAGGGGCGAGTCCGCTTTACCCTAACTGCAGAGATATAGGAGCTGCATCCCCACACACGGAGGTGGGAGCGTCTCCCTCCTGTAGGGGCTAGTCCCCTCAACACAGGCTGCAGTGGTATAAGAGCCCCCTCCTACCATCAGGAGGGAGGAGTCTCCTGCCTGGATTGGGGAGTCACTGGTACTCCAGCTGTACATGAACCCACCCTAGCCAGACATCCCTATGGGAAGTGTCTTCAGCCTGGAGGGGTGAGTCCCTTCTACCCTGACTAAGGCGGTATAGGAGTTACCCCCATTCCCAGGTTGGAGGTGTCTCTCGCCTGGAGCTTCCAGTTGCCTCTACCCTGACTGCTGGTGTATATGTGTTCCATCTGACACCCAGGTGGGAGGGGACTTCTGCCTGGAGGGGCAATTCCACTCCACCTTGGCTGAAGCGGGATACCAGCTCCATCTGACACGCAGATGGGAGGGGTCTCCCGTCCAGAGGGGTTACTCTCCTCTACCCTGACTGAAGGGGTGTACCAGCTCTCCAAGGCACCAGGTGGGAGAGTTCTCAGGCTTGGAGGGGTGAATCCCCTCTATTCTGGCTGCTGTGTTATACAAGCCCCCCCCCTCCCCACCTAGATGGGATGGTTCTCCCGCCTGAAGGGCGAGTCACCTCTATGCTGGCTACAGTGATATACTAGATTTCTCTGACACACGGGTTGGATGGGTCTCTCAACTGAAGGGAGAGTCCCCTCTACCCTGGCTGCAGTGGTATAGGAGCTCCCCCCTACACCCAGGTGGGAGGGGTCTCACACCTGGAAGAGAAAGCGTTCTCTCCTCTGGCTAAGGCCTATACAAGTGCCCCCATACACACAGGCGGGAGTGGCCTTCCGCATGGACAGGCAAGTCTTCTCTACCCTGGCTAAGGTGGTATACAAGCTCCCCACTAAACCTAGGTGGGAGTAGTCTCATGCCTGGAGGGGCAAGTCCCCTGTAACCTGGCTGTAGGGGTATAAGAGCTCCACCTCCCACACCCATATGAGATGTGTCTCCAGTATGGAGTTGCTAGTTTCCTCTACCTTGGGTGCAGGTGTATAAGAGCCACCTCTGACACCAAGGTGGGTGGGGTCTCTTGCCAGGAGGGGAGAATCCCCTCTACCCTGGCTGCTGCAGTTTAGGAGTTCCCATGACAACCAGGTTTGAGGAGTCACCCGCATGGTGGGTAGAGTCCCCTCTACACTGCCTGAGGTTGTATAGGAGCTCCCATGGAAACCCAGGTCTCATGCCTGGAGTCCCCTCTAACCTGGCTGCAGCGGCGTAAGAGCTCCCCCTGAAACCCAGATGGGAGGGTTCTCTGGCCTGCAAGGGCAAGTTTCCTCTACCCTGTCTGTGGCAGTATAGGACATCCCCCTGACACACAGGTGGGAAGGGTCTCCCGACTGGAGTAGCGAGTCCCCTCTACCATGGATGCGGAGGAATACCAGCTCCCTCAGACACCCAGGTGGGAGAGGTCTCCCACATGGAGGGGTGAGTCTCCTCTATATTCTCTGTGGCGGTATATGAGTTCCCCCTGACACCCTGGTGGGAAGGGTCTTTAGCCAAGAGGTGCAAGTTCATTCTACTGTGTTTTTGGTGTTTTATGAGATCCCACATACAGCCAGGTTCAAGGGGAGAGTCCCCTCTCCCCTCGCTGTGGTGGTGTATGAGCTCCCACAGTCATCCAGGTGAGACAGGTCCCCAGCCTGGAGGGGCGAGTTCCATCTATCCTGGCTGTGGCAGCATATGAGCTCCCCTGACACCCAGGTGGGAGGGATCTTCTGACTGGAGGGGCAAGTCCCCTCTACCCTGTCTGCTGCAGTATAGGAGCTCCCCTGACACCCAGGTGGGAGGTGTTTCCTACCTAGAGGGGCAAGTCCCCACTACCCTGACTGTAGCGGTATACTAGCTCCCCTCCTCAACCAAGATGGGAGGGTTTTCCCGCCTGAAGGGACAAGTAACCTCTACCCTGGCTGAGGTAGTATACTAGCTTTCCCTGACACCCAGGTGGGAGTGTTCTGGAGAGCCTAGTCCCCGCTACCCTGGCTGTGGCAGTATACAACCTCCCCCTGGCCCCCTGGTGGGAGGGGTCTCTCACCTGGTTTGGCAAGTACCCTCTACCCTGGCTGCAGTGGTATATGAGCTCCCCCCGCGATATCCAAGTGTGAGGGGACTCCCGTCTGGAGGGGTAAGTCACCTCTACCCTGGCTAAGGTGGTATAAAAGCTCCCTGAGACACCCAGGTGGAAGGGGTTTCCCACCTGGAGTGGCGAGTCCCCTCAACTCTGGCTGCTACTGTAGTATAGGAGCTCTGGTGACACCCAGGTGGGAGGAGTCTCCTGACTGGAGGGGGGAGTCCCCTCCACCCTGGCTCTGGAAATATAAGAGCTCCCCCCACACCCAGGAGGGAGGGGTCTATTGCCTTGAGGGGCGAGTCCCCTCTACAATGGTTGCGGCTGGATAAGAGCTCCCCCTGACAACCAGTTAAAAGGTGTCTTCAGCCTGGTAGGGCGAGTCCCTGCTATCCTGGCTAAGGTGGATTACAAGCTTGCCCTGGAACCAAGATCAGAGGGGTCTGTTGCCTAGAGAAGCGTGTCCACTCTACTTCGCTATTGCAGTATAAGAGCTTTTCCTGACATCCAGGTGGGAGGGGTTCTTCTGCCAGGAGGGGAGATTCTGCTGTCATCTGGCTGCTGATGTATAGGAGCTCCCCCAGACACCCAGGTGGGAGGGTTCTCTGGCAAGTAGGGGCGAGTCCCCTCTACCACGGCTAGAGCAGTATAGGAGCTTCCCCCACACCATACCCTCATGAAAGGGGTCTCCAATATGGAGGGGAAAGTCACCTCTACCCTGGCTGCTACAGCATAAGAGCTCCTCCTGACACCCTGGTGGAAGGGGTCTCCTGCCTGGAGGGACAAGAAACCTCTCCCCTGGTTGCTGTGGTATATTACCTCCCCTGACACCCATGTGGGAGAAGTCTTTCGCCTGGAGGGGTAAGTCCCTTCTAGCCTGGCTAAGGTGTTATACAAGCTCCCTGTGACACCCAAGTTGGTGGGGTCCCCGGCCTGGAGGGGCGAGTCCCCTCTACCCTGGCTGGGGCAGTATACTCACTCCCCCCGACACCCAGGCATGAAGGGTCTCCAGCTTGGAGTGGTGAGTTTCCCCTCCCCTTCCTGTGGGGGAATAGGAATTTCCCTGGACACCCAGGTGGAAGCGGTCTCCCTTCTAGAGGGACGCGTCCCCTCTACCCTGGCTGAGGCAGTAAAAGAGCTCCCTCAGACACCCAGGTGGGAGGTGTATCCCACCTGGAATGGTAAATACTCTCTATCCTGGCTGTGACATCTACCTGGTGTCCCCCTGACACCCAGGTAGAAAGGGTCCCCCTCCTAGAGCAGCGAATTCCCTCTACCTTAGCTGTGGAGGTATACAAGCTTCCCCAGACACCCAGGTGGGAGAGGTCTCCAGCCTGGAGGGGCAAGTCCTCTCTACCCTGGCTTTGGCGGTATAGAAGCTCACCCTAGCAGCCAGGAGTGAGTGGTCTCCCACCTCAAGGGGTGAGTCCACTCTACTTTGGCTGGTGTCATATAACAGCTCCCAGGACACCTATGTGGGAGGCATCTCCAGACTTGAAGTTCGAGGCCCCTCTACCCTGTCTGCAGAGGTATATGATCTTCCCCAGACACCCAGGTGGGAGGGGTCTCCCGACTGGAAGGACAACTCCCATCTAACCTGGCTGCAGTGGTATAGGAGCTCCCCTGACAACAAGGTGTGGAGATCTCTCACTTGGAGGGGCAAGTCCTTGCTGCCCTCACTGTGGTGGTATATGAGCTCCCCTTGACACCCAGGTGAGAGTGTTCTTTGCCTGGAGAGGTAAGTCCCCTCTAACCTGGCTGTGCTGGTATACAAGATCCCCCATACACCCCGGTGAGAGGAGTCTCCTGACTGTTGAGGGGAGTCATCTCTATCCTGGCTGTGGCAGTATACAACCTCCCCCTGACACCCAGGTGGGAGGTGTCTCTCGCCTGGTGCAGCAAGTACCCTCTATACTGGCTGCAGTGGTACATGAGCTTCCCCCACACCCAGATGGGAGGGGTCTTCGGTCTGGAGTGGCAAGTCGCCTCTACCCTGGCTAAGGTGGTATACAAGCTCTCTGAGACACCCAGGTGGAAGGGGTCTCCTGCCTGGAGGGAGGAGTCCTCTCTACCATGGCTGCTGGAGTACAGGAGCTCTCCTGACACCCAGTTGGGAGGTGTCTCCCACATGGATGGTAGAATCCCCTGGACCCTGTCTGTGGTGGTATAGGAGCTCCCACTGACACCCAGGTTTTAGGTGTCTCCCAAATGGATGGAAGAGTCCCCTCCTCCCTGGATTTGTATATATATGAGCTCCTCCCCACACACCCATGGGGGGATGGTCTCTTGCCTTGAGGGGAGAATCTCATCTATAATGGTTGTGGTGGGATAAGAGCTCCCCCTGACACCAGGTATAAGGGGTCTCCCACCTGGAGGGGCGAGTTTCTGCTACCCTGGCTGCAGCTGTATAACTGCCTCGTTCCAACACCCAGGTGGGATGGGTCTCCCACTTGGAGGTGTATCTCCCCTCTACCCTGGCTAAGGCGGAATTCAAGCTCTCCCTGACACCAAGATTGGAGGGGTCTCTCACCTGGAGGGGCGAGTGAGCTCTCCCCTGGATGCTGCTGTATAGGAGCTCCATGAGACACCCAGGTGGGAGGGGTCTCCTGACTAGCAGTGCCAGTCCCTTCTATCCTGGCTGCAGTGGTGTAGGAGCTCCCCTGATACCCTGGTGGAGGTGGCAAGGTGGGGTGAGTCCCCTCTACTATGGCTACAACTGTATACGAGCTGCCCCCAAACATACCCACGTGGGAGGGGTCTCCAATATGGATGGGCGAGTCCCCTTTACCCTTGATGCTACAGTATATGAGCTCCCCCTGACACTCTGGTGGGAGGGTCTGCCCCCTGGAGTGGAGAGTTTCCCATACCCTTCCTGTGGTGGTATAGGAGCTTGCTGGGAGCCATTAGCCAAGTAGGTATGACAATTTCCTTGCCAGCGTACCCCATGTTGCTTAGTGGAAGGACTCGTGGAAATAGGACATTTTGCAGTGACATTGCAGTTAGGTGACCTTGCTCAAGGACCAGGGCGGATCCGGGATTAGGGTGTTCCCGGTTTAGGATAATCTTGGGTTTAGGGTGTTCCAGGTTTAAGATTATTCCTGCTGGGAATAGGGCGTATCCTGCTGCCTGAGTTCCCCTTGAGTTCTCACAGGATTCAGAGTATTTTTTGGGAGATAGAAGCCCAGTGGAGGTGGATTTGGGCAGAGAACGTGGATTTCCCCAGAACGTGATTGTAGACGGCTGGTGTGAGTTCGGGAATAAAGAGTTGCTGTTTGAATCTACAAGCTGTGTGGTGTCTCGTGATTGTGTGCCCAGCCAGACTGCGGCATTTGTGCCCAGCCAGACTGCGGCATTTGGCGGCTCATATGGGGAACGTCTAAAGCTTGGAGGTAAGTGAAATTGCTCGCCCCTGAGGAAGAGCGAAAGAATGGGTGACCAATTCAAAAAACAATGTGTTATTGTTTTGATTTATCTTGTTTTTGTTTCAAGCAGCCTATCCCTAGAAATTTCTCAGGCAAACTTGAAAAAATGGTTGACTAAAGGTTTGAAGTTTGTCGGCCCTGAGGAAGAGAAAATTGATACAACGATTTTTTATTTCGTTTTTGTTTCATTCAGTTTCGGTTTTCTTTTGTGCTATCTTATTGGGTTGCGTTATCTTTATAGTAGATTAGAAATTAGTAAAAAACTAACCAAAAAGATGTTAAGTAAATTGTTAGAGGTTCCGACCATGGAGAAAGACATTTTAGATCAAGCAAAAGAGAAGGTCTCTCGAGCTAGTCAGACAGAGGAAGAAAATTTAAAGGAAAAGGGGTTGTTAGGAAAAAGGCCACAACAGGAGGCTGTTACTAACTCCGTTTTATCACAAGAGGGCGTAATTCAACCAACAGCCTCACCGATAGAGACAGCTGAGTGGCCCTCAAACCCCGTAGTTGATAAATGGGATCCTGAGACAGGACCTCAAAGATTAGCATGCCCTGTACTTGAACAGGTAGGAGGGCAGCAAATTCACCGTGCTTTAGATTTTAAAACAGTGAAGCAGTTAAAGGAGGCTGTAACAACCTATGGTCCCCAAGCTCCCTTCACGGTAAGCATGGTCGAGTCCATTACTAACTTGGACATGACGCCAGCAGATTGGGCTAGAATGTGTAAATCTGTACTATATGGAGGACAATATTTGTTATGGAAGGTTGCCAATGAGGAATTTTGTGCAGAGACAGCTAGGCAAAATGCAGCAGCCGGTTACCCTCAAAGAAATCTAGATATGTTGTTAGGAAAAGGACCTTATGAGGGTAAACGGCAACAAATTGAATATGATCCTGCTATATATGCACAAATTGCTGCAGACGCAGTTAGGGCATGGAAGACTTTACAAGGACATGGAGATTTACAAGGTCAGCTATCTAAGGTAATACAGAGAGCTAATGAACCTTACGCTGACTTTGTAGATAGGCTAATTCAAACGGCTGCCAAAATTTTTGGCGATACAGAACAAGCAATGCCATTAATAAAACAACTGGCTTTTGACCAAGCAAATCGTTGCTGCAGAGGGGTTATTAGACCATGGAGACATGAAGATTTAAACACATATATTAAATTATGTAGAGATATTAATGAACAAGGGCAAGTCTTGGCAGCTGCAGTACAACAGGCTTTGGATGCCAGGCCGAAAACATGCTATGATTGTGAACAAACAGGACATTTTAAAAGGAATTGCCCCATAGGAGGAGGGTTTAACAAAAGTAGGTATCAAAGGAATAGAATACCAGGTATTTGCCCACGATGCCATAGAGGGAGACATTGGGCTAATGAATGCCGTTCTCAAACCATCATAGAGGGTACTCCCTTATCAAAAAACAGACAAAGACCAGGTATTTATCCACGATATCATGGAGAAAGGCATCAGGCTCCATTGCCAAAAAAAGGACAGGGGGGCCCAATGTTCCGGGGCCCACAACCACAAATCTACGGGGCAGTGGAGGAACCCAGCAACACCATCAGGGTAGTGCCCAGGACACATTGTCCATTAAATCCCTCATCAGACAAACCCGCGGGAGCACAGGGTTGGACATCTGCGCCTCTGCCAGAGCAGTATTAACTCCAGAGATGGGAGTTCAAATCATTCCCACAGGAGTAAAAGGACCTCTTCCCCAAGGAACAGTAGGCTTATTATTGGGACGTAGTTCATCTACATTAAAAGGACTTATGATAAGTCCTGGGGTAATTGATCCTGATTATGTAGGTGAAATAAAAATTATAGCTAGTTCTCCAAGAGGTATATCAGTAATTTCACCTGGAGATAGAATAGCACAGTTGTTAATAATACCCAGCCTACATAATAAATTTCCTAGTCATAGTGTAGAAACAGGTTCCAGGGGATTAGGCTCCACAGGTGTAGATTGGGCTATGTTGTCTTTAAATTTAGATTCTCGCCCAATGCTAAAACTAAATATTCAAGGTCATGAGTTTAATGGGCTACTGGACACAGGAGCTGACCTTAGCATCATATCTCGTCAAGAATGGCCAAAACATTGGCCATTACAACAAGCCACTCAAACACTTTGAGGCCTAGGAGTGGCGACTAATCCCCATAGAAGTTCTATGATATTAGATTGGAAGGATCCTGAAGGATGTGAAGGAACTATACAGCCATATGTATTGGATCATCTTCCTATAAATTTATGGGGACGAGATGTCCTGGATCAATTAGGTTTGACGTTAACAAATAACATCAATCCTAATGCCCCCACTACTAGTGCTAGACAAGGCTTTAGGAAAGAAAAAAGATTAGGAAAACAAGGGCAAGGTATAACAGCACCAATACAAATAGATCAAGGAACAGACAGACATGGGTTGGATTTTCAGAAAGGGCCACTGAGACAATCAAAATTACTTGGAAATCAGAAAGACCAGTGTGGGTTCCTCGTGGCCCCTGACTAAAGAAAAGATACAAGTAGCCCATGATCTGGTCAAACAACAAATAGCGGAAGGACATATACAACCTTCCATATCTCCCCATAATACTCCCATTTTTGTCATTAAAAAGAAATCTGGTAAATGGAGATTATTGCAAGATTTAAGAGCCATTAATAATGAGATGGTTATTATGGGACCTGCTCAATCAGAGATTCCTCAATTGTCTGCTTTGCCAAAAACCTGGCATGTTTTAGCTATAGATATTAAAGATTGTTTTTTTTCAATTCCAGTTCATCCCGAGGATAGTCCACGTTTTGCATTTACTATCCCTGCATTAAATCATGAAGGTCCTAATCAGAGATATGAATGGAAAGTACTCCCTGAAGGGATGACTAACAGTCCAACTATGTGTCAAATATATGTTAACAAAGCAATCCAGCCACTTAGAAATCAAAATCCTGAACTACAAATATTTCACTATATGGATGATGTATTATTGGCACATAAAGATAAAAACATATTGCTGGAATGTTATGCCATACTTACAAACTTATTAAAAATTATAATCTAGAGATAGCAATAGATAAAGTACAATTAAATTTTCCAATTAATTATTTAGGAGTTCTATTATCCTCAACCATGGTCCGTCCACCAAAAATTCAAATACGAGTAGATCAACTCAAATCACTTAACGACTTTCAAAAGTTATTGGGAGACATAAATTGGATAAGGCCTTATCTAGGTATACCAACAGGAGAGTTGGGACCTTTATTTGATATTCTAAAAGGTCCATCAGATCCAAATTCACCCCGCATGTTAACTCCTAAAGCAAGAAAGGCATTAAAAATTATTGAAACATATATGGAAAATATACATTTGGATAGAATTGATATAAGTTTGCCTTTATTATTTATTGTACTACCAACAAAAAATATTCCTACAGGAGTATTTTGGCAAGAAGGTCCATTGTTGTGGATACATTTATCTTATTCTCCTAACACTATTCTTACTAGGTATCCTGAGGCTGTAGGACAATTAATACTCAAAGGAATAAAAGCAGTGCAGGGAGTGTTTGGAATTTCTCCCAATAAAATTATTACTCCATATACTATGGATCAAATTGATGAGTTAGCTAATGAGTTAAATACTTGGACAATAATCATGTGTAAATCTAATGTTACATTTGATAATCATTTAACATCTAATCCTTTGTTGTCTTTTTGGTCTAAGCATCCTGTAGTTTTTCCTAAAATGACAAGAAAAATACCTATCATGAATGCTCTAAATATATTCACTGATGGGTCTAATAATGGTACAGCAGCAGTAGTTACCCGAGATCGAACTTTTACATTTTTAGTACCCAAACAATCAGCTCAAAAGGTAGAGCTTAAGGCAGTTTTACAAGCTTTTTTGATGTTTAAAGATTCTGTATTTAATTTATTTTCTGATAGTCAGTATGTAGTTAATGCTATAGTATCTCTTGAAGATGCTGGTAGGATTTCCCCTTCTTCTACTGTTTTTTTCTTTGTTTTCCAGTATACAAAGTCTAATCTGGGACAGAAAAGATTCATTCTTTATAGGACATATTAGGGCACATACAGGATTGCCTGGATCCCTTAGTTTAGGCAATGATTTAGCAGATAAAACTACACATGACATACATATTTTCTCTACATTTGAAGAAGCTACAAATTTTCATAAAAGGTTTCATGTTTGCCACAGTCTGGCTGGGCACAAATGCCGCAGTCTGGCTGGGCACACAATCACGAGACACCACACAGCTTGTAGATTCAAACAGCAACTCTTTATTCCCAAACTCACACCAGCCATCTACAATCACGTTATGGGGAAATCCAAGTTCTCTGCCCAAATCCACGTTCTCTGCCCAAATCCATGTTCTCTGCCCAAATCCACGTTCTCTGCCCAAATTTTCCTCCACTGGGCTTCTGTCTCCCAAAATATACTGTCTGAATCCCGTGAGAACTCAATGGGAACTCAGGCAGCAGGATACGCCCTATTCCCAGCAGGAATAATCTTAAACCTTAAACCTGGAACCTAAACCAGGACCGCCCTAATCCGCCTTGGTCCTTGAGCAAGGTCACCTACATTCAATGTCACTGCAACATGGGGTATGCTGGCAAGGAAATTGTCATACCTTCTTGGCTAATGGCTCCCAGCACATGTTAATGCTAATACTTTACAAAAGTGTTTTAAAATAACTAAGGAACAAGCCAGACATATAATAAAACAATGTCAAAATTGTGTGACATTTTTACCACAAGTTAATCTTGGAGTCAATCCTAGAGGACTGATACCTAACCATATTTGGCAGATGGACGTCACACACTTGCCAGAATTTGGAAAATTAAAATATTTACACGTTACAGTTGATACTTCTTCTGGATTTTTGATGGACTCCCTTCATGCTGGAGAAAAAACTAAAGATGTTATATCTCATTGCTTACAAAATTTTGCCACTGTGGGCGTTCCTAAACAGTTAAAAACCGATAATGGTCCTGGTTATACCTCTATGTCTTTTAAACAATTTTGCTCATCATTTGGTATTACTCATATAACAGGAATTCCATACAATCCACAGGGACAAGGCATAGTTGAAAGAGCTCATCAAACTATTAAAATGTACTTATTAAAGCAAAAAGAGGGAATTGGAAGGGGGTATATATCCACCAAAGATAAACATAAAATAACAATTTTTACTCTAAATTTTTAAATTTGGATTCATCAGGACTTAGTGCTGTGGAAAGGCATATGTATCCAAAAAATGTACATAAGCCTAAAGTACTTTGGAAAGATATTCTAACAGGACAATGGAAAGGTCCTGACCCAGTGATTGTCTGGAGTCGGGGGTCTGTTTGTGTTTTTCCACAGAGAGAACAGCAGCCGATTTGGATTCCAGAGAGATTAACTAAAACAATTTATACAGATCGAAAAGAAGATGATTTGACTCAAATCCATAACAGCTGATATCCAGAACTCCAGCTTGGCCATTCTTACATCTGTGACAGTGATTAACCAGGATGCTTTTTTCAATAGCTATTTTATTATTGCATTTTTCCACATCATAAAGTTCTATTTTTATTTTTTGAGCTCATACAAACCTAGGTTAATGTTTTTCTGATCAGTTTTATTTTTTGACTGTGGAGTTTTTAAACATTGCAATGGAGATTTCACCTAGGTAAAGCTACAAGGCCTTTACTATTTTCTTATATCTTGTACGTTTGTGTACACTCTTGTGTTTTGTGTTGTATGTCTGTATGTGCATATGTCCATATTTCTTATATGAGGAGTGCTCATGAAAAAATGGATCCGAATTATTATTATTATTTTTATTCACGTGATTTAAATGGTTTAATTTAAATTAGGTAAACAGCTGTTAAGGATTGTTTTTAAAGTAGGTTAACAGATCTGTTTGTTTACTTTCACCTTTCTTTTTCATTATATTCAATAATTCTTTTCAGGATAATGTCTTTTTAGCATCATTGCCAGAATTCCTATCTCCATCCCAGTGCCAGTGAAGACAAAGATAAAACCAGACTACAGCTTCTATGATAGCTATCACAGTAAAACTGTATAAACTGATGCATCAATGAATATAACTCAACAAGTAATGCTCAATCAAGGACTTGATTTACTTTGGGAGGAAATGGACATATTGATAGATTCCTCCGCTTTGAACTGCTTGCAGAACTTGCCTGGACTATGTAACTATCGTTTGGTGCAGTGAATTGTGGTAATGCTGGCATATCTTTGCTGATGGTGTCACCTGTGATGCAATTTTTCCCAAGGAGCCATCTATTGGCTTGGTGTCGTGGCATTTCTGTATCCTCCTCCCGTCTGCTAGTGATGGTCTAAAATTTGGGGGCCAATGGCTATATGCTGGACTAGTAGTCAGTGACGGATATGATCCAATTGCAGTGGTATCAACCTAAGACAGGAGGCTGACGCCTAAAGGTCAGTTTTCCGATGACGGGTAAGAACCATATGTTGAATTGGACAACCTACCAGGCACGGTCCTTAAGCCACATTAACCTCACTCCCCCCTGGCACCAAGGCCAAATTTGGGGGCCAACAGAGGTGAGGCAAAGAACCTCACCCCCCCCACTGGTGCATAGACCTATCCACAAGTATGGCTGTATGCTGGACCAGTAGTCAATGATGGGTATGATTCAATTGCAGTGGTATCAAACTAAGACAGGAGGCTGACGCCTAAAGGTCAGTTTTCCCATAACGGGTAAGAACCATATGTTGAATTGGACAACCTACCAGGCACGGTCCTTAAGCCACATTGCTTGTTATTTAATTAATCAGAAGGGGGGAGATGCTGGGAGCCATTAGCCAAGTAGGTGTGACAATTTCCTTGCCAGCGTACCCCATGATGCTTAGTGGAAGGACTCGTGGAAATAGGACATTTTGCAGTGACATTGCAGTTAGGTGACCTTGCTCAAGGACCAGGGCGGATCCGGGATTAGGGTGTTCCAGGTTTAAGATTATTCCTGCTGGGAATAGGGCGTATCCTGCTGCCTGAGTTCCCCTTGAGTTCTCACAGGATTCAGAGTATTTTTTGGGAGATAGAAGCCCAGTGGAGGTGGATTTGGGCAGAGAACGTGGATTTCCCCAGAACGTGATTGTAGACGGCTGGTGTGAGTTCGGGAATAAAGAGTTGCTGTTTGAATCTACAAGCTGTGTGGTGTCTCGTGATTGTGTGCCCAGCCAGACTGTGGCATTTGTGCCCAGCCAGACTGCGGCAGGAGCTCCCCTGGACACCCAAGTAGAACGGGTCTCTCTCCTGGAGGGGTGCCTCCCCTCTACCCTGGCTACAGCGGTACAAGAGCTCCCCCTGATACCCAGTTGGGAGGCATATCCTGTCTGGAGGGGCGAATTTCCTCTACCCTGGCTATGGCAGTATAAGAGCTCCCACTGACAGCCAGGTAGGTAATGTCTCCTGCCTAGAGCACCAAATCCCCTCTACCCTAGCTGTGGAGGTATACAAGCTTCCTCAGTCACCCAATGGAGGGGTCTTCCACCTGGAGTGGCGAGTCCCCTCTACTTTGTCTTTGGTGGTATACAAGCTCACACCAGCAGCCAGGTGGGAGGGTTCTCCCACCTGCAGGGACGAGTCCTCTCTACTTTTGCTGGTGCCATATAAGAATGACTGAACATCCCCATGGGTCCTGTTTGCCTAGTTGCTCTCTCCTCTTTTCCAACTGTTTTTGTACTTCATTACTCCCAGAAATGACTGTGTTTTGGCTTAAGTGTTTTTGGTAGGTGTTTAAGAACAAGCTGGTCAAAATGGACTTTGTTTCTATGTATTGTTAAGAGTCAGCCGAGTACCATAGGAGTCGCTCAAGGGGGAACTTGAGAGCAGCTTCTTAGTTCTGCTAGTGCCATTTGCACTAGGATGGGTCCAGGTCTTGCTTGACCATGTGGCTTCCCTTGGAAGCATCAGGGACATCTCCTGTCTCCATTGACTCTCCTATTCACAGCAAGTGCACTTAATGGCTTTTCATTCTCCAGTAATCTCATTAATCTCCCTGATCAGGAGGTTATGTGGCCCAGAGTTGCAAAGCAATTTAGAGAAGTTCCCTGTTCCCTAGACTTAGACTGACTCAGAGGCTAAGAGCCAAATATTGGTTTTCTTGGCCATTTTAATTTACCTTTAAGTCTTGATCTTAAACATCCAGCAAAGTCTGCTTCACCAGTCTTAAATTAAGAGTACTGGGCTTTAGCTGAAGTCTGGCCTACTTTGAAGTCATTCTGTCATGTAGTAAGATGCGAGGCAGAGCCTTATCTCAGGTAAGGCAGGGCTCTTTATAATCTCAGGTAAAGTGTTCTAGTATTGAAGCTGATCTTTGCTTTTAAATATCATTTTATAAAGTTTACATATTTTGTTGTTCGAGGTCACATGAATATGAGATAACACAATATGATAATACATTTGAATTGTACCCCAGTGTATAGAACTTTATATTAATATCATTGCTAACAGGTCCAGTTATAGAAAATTAAATGATATAAATAAATCTTCAATATACTATTTTTATATGCCTAAAATTACTATGCAACTTTTTGGAGAACACCAGCTTGATATAATGCTTCTATCTTAAAGATTTATGTACCTGGAAAATATGAACACATTTAATATAAAAAGAGTAATAGTACCACAATTATTGTTGATGTTTTCACATTAATCAAGTTTAGCTCTTAAAGAAATAACATATTACACTATTGCAAAACTACAATTGTTGTTTAATGATAGTTTTATGATGCTTAATTCCTTCAAGATAACTTGCTCAAAAATATATAAAATCAAGTTACACACACCTTCTTTATCACTTACTTAAACCTATATAACTAACGTATACAGACCTTCCTTATCACTTGCTTAAGCCCTCTTATTTATTTAATCATATGGACTTTCTTATCCAGAAACCTTTTTTTTTTTTATTAAATCCATACCTAGAACCTTCTAATTTCTCTTTCCTATCTGTTAAACCTTTTTTTATTCACATTTTGAAACAGTTCTTGTAAATTTCTGAATTTAGGCAAAATATTCCATTTTAATAAGAGATATTTTGTTATTTGCAGTACACAATCACATCTGTTTACCATTTCATGAAAACATAAACAATGTTTAAGTATATAGAATCATACTGTTGTAGGGACGGACAAGAGGCAAGGCACCTAAGATAGCACCAAAGATAGGGCAACAGTTTTATTTGTTTGCAGCCAGATTCAGAGGCCAGAGCTTCCGCTGTAATCAATTAATCCCATGAACCCCAAGTTTAGGTAGTTTCAGAATTTTGTAACCAGGATGTAAGAGGTGGGGCTCAGAAATTCAGAGTCTGCAGAAGTTCATATGAACACAGTTTTTTTTTTTCTCTCTTCTGGGCAAATTAAACCTTTAAGGACACCTGAGAAGGGGAGAGCTTCTTTTTCTCTTTCTTTCCTCCCACTGCCAGCAGAGAGGACACATTACACATGTCACAGACATAGTATAAGGGAGAGGGAAGGGGACACAAACATAGTATAGGGGAGAAGAAATGAGATGCAAAAGTAGTGTAAGAGAGAGGGAGGAAACTGATTTAGTGGCAATAGGGTCATCACCACTAGAGCCAAAAATCAGGAGTGCCTAGTGGCAGGTTCGAGCTGAAGAGATTGGTCATCACCAAATCCTGAGAGTTGAGGCTCCTGTCCTGAACAGGGTCAGAGCTGTGGGATACCTTGCCTAAGGGTTTTCAGGACCCCTGCTGGAAAGGCCAGTGACTTCCAGGGCCAGAAAGAGGGGAGAAGTAGAGGCAGGGGAAGAGAGAAAAAGGGGAGCGTAAGCTTATGTCTAGCAGCTGAGTCTTAAAGGTGCGAGGCCTTATGAGAGCCACGGAAATCCTGAAGGTCTGGGTGGAGTGTGATGTTTAGTTCTCTGTTATGTGTTCCCAAAGGTTACAAGGTCCTTTGAGGGTGACCTACAAAACCTATGCTGCTAAACCAGCAGCTGGGAAGGGGAAGGGAAATAATTTTGAACCCAAGAGTCCAATCTGCCCAAGGAAAGAGTCCCTGAGGGCCACTGTGGCCTTGAAGGCTGTGATAGGGTGCTTTCCTCCCCACAGGTGGGCAAAGAGGTTTGCTGGAAGATGAAAGGTCAAATCGTCCTGACACCACAACTGGGCTTAGGACTCCAGGAAGGGGAAACTCACCAATCAAAGGCCAGGGTGCATGTAGTTCTGGCGCTTGAGATAATGGACTCAGGTCGTCTCATGAGTGGCACTTCTGGAGGAAGAGAGACCCAAAAGTGGGTTTTAACCCTCTTCCTGGGTTTTAGCACCAATGAAAGGAAAGTGACCATAACACTCAGAGAGACCCCTGCTGTATTGCAGCAGTGCCAAAGAGGAGAAAAAGAGAGGAAGAGAGAGAGAGTGAGAGAAGAAAGATAGAGAAGGGAGAGCGAAAGCAAGAAAGGGAGACAGAGAGAGCAAGAGAGGGGGGCCCAGTAGGAGTGAGTTTTTATAGCTAAATTCTAATGGGGTCTCTGGGTCTGCAAACTGCCTTATTGGGGGACAATGATTGGATCACACAGTAGTAGCTAAAGGGTGTCATCTTCTGCCTTCAGGCAGTTGGGGCAGGAGTCAGATGTCGGTTTCTGTTGCACCAGACAGGTGGGTGTAAAGTGACCAGCCTTGAGTGGAATTGAGTACACAGACTTGATGCAAAGAGGTGATAAAGGACCAGACAGAGTGGGGTTTGAGTGTGTAGGTTATCCTGCAGATATCCTTTGTTCAGCCCATCCTGCACCTAACAAGATGGAGGGCATATACCACCACAGCCAGGATCGAGGGGACTCGCCTATTGATGGGGGATACCCCTCCCTCCTGGGTGAACTGGGGAGCTTGATTACTGCAGCAGCCAGTGTAGAGAGGTAATGCCCCTACAGGCGGGAAACCCCTCCTACCTGGGTGTCAGGGGGGCCTTACACTGCCTTAGCCAGGGTAGATAAGTCTTGCCCTTCTAGGTGGTAAAACTCTCCCACCTGGGTGTCTGGGAGAGCTTGTATACAGCAATAGCTGGGGTAGAGGGGACTCATTGCTCCAGGCAGGAGACCCCTCCTACCTGGGTGTATGGGGGACCTTGTATACCCTCACAGCCAGTGTAGAGGGGACTTGCCCTTCTATTCAGGAGACCCCATAATCTGGGTGTGGGGGCGGGAGCTCCTATACCACCAGAAACATGGGAGAGAGGACTGGATCCCTTCCACCTGGCTGTCAGGGGATTCATATACTTCCACAGGCAGGGAAGAGGGGACTCACAACTTGAGGTGGGATACCCCTCCCACCTGGGTGTAGGGGGAAGCTCCTATACCGCTACAGCCAAGGTCAAGGGGATTCCCCTATCCAGGCAGGAGACCCTCCCACCACGGTGTCAGGGGAAGATCCTTTACCACTGCAGCCAGGGTTGAGGGGACTCACCCTTCCAGGCCAGAGACTCATCCAACCTGGTGTCAGGCAAAGCTAGTAAACCAGTGCAGCCAGGGTAGAGAAGACTCACCCCTTCAAGAGGGAGACCCACCCACCTGGGTGTGAGGGGAGAGCTCCTATACCACCAGAGCCAGGGTAGTGGGGACTCCTACCACCAGGCAGGAGAACCGTCTCATCTGGGTATGGGGTTTGGCTTATATAATGCAGCAGCCAGAATAAAGGGGACTCGCTCCTCAATGCAGGATATCACCCCCCTCCAGGGAGGGGGCTTCTATAGACTACAGCCAGGGTAGCGTGGACTGGGCCCTCCACACGAAAGACCTTCCCACTTGGGTGTCAGGGGGAGCTCCTATTCAGGGTACAGGGGACTCACCCCTCCAGGCGGAAGACCCCTCCCACCTGTTGTTAGGGGAAGCTCTTATACCACTGTAGTCAGGGTAGAGGGGACTCGCCCCTTCAGGAAGGAGACCCCTCCCACCTAGGTGTCCTGTAGGGGCTCCTATACATCTGCAGGCAGGGTAGCAGGAACTCAAAACCCCGGGCGGAACACCACTTTCACCTGGGTGTCTGGGGAGTGCCTATCCTGCAGCAGCCATGGTAGGGGGACTCGCCCCTCCAGGCAAGAGTCCCCTCCCACCTAAGGTCAGAGGGAGCTCATATATTGCCCCAGACAGGAGAAAGGTGATTCGCCCCTTCAGGCATTAGACCCCTCCCACCTGGGTGTCAGGGAAAGCTAGTATACCACTGGAGGCAGGAAAAAGTGAACTCCACCTTTCAGGCGGGAGACCCCTCCCATCTGCTAATGGGGGAGGCTCCTATACCACAACAGCCAGGGTAGAGGGGACTCACCCATCCATGCAGGAGACGCCTCCCACCTCGGTGTCTGGGGGGAACTTCTATACTGCTTTAGCCAGGGTGGAGGGTACTCTCTCCTCCAGGTGGGAGACCCCTTCCATCTGGTTATGGGTGGGGAGCTCATATAATGTTGCAGCCTGGATAGAGGGGACTTGTCCCACTAGGTGGCAGACCCCTCAACCCTAGTTTTCAGAGGAGCTCATATACCGATGCAGAAAGGCTAGAGGGGACTCGCCACAAAGGGCGGGAGACCCCTCCCACCTTGGTATAGAGGGGAGCTCCTGTACCGCCACAGCCAGGGTAGAGGGTACTCGCCCCTCCAAGCTGGAGAGCCCTACCACCTAGGTGTCAGGGAGAGCTCATATACAGCCCCAGCCAGGAGAGAGGAGACTTGCCCCTCCTGGCGGGAGACCCCTCCCACCTGGGTTACTGGCGGAGCACTTACACTGCTGAAGCCAGGGTAGAGTGGACTCGCCCCTCCAGACACCCACCTAGGTTTCATGGACAGTTTGTGTACCACCTTAGTCAGAGTAGAGCAGGCTTGCCCCTCCAGAAGAGAGATCTCTCCCACCTGGGTGTCAAGGAAAGCTCCTATACTGCAGTAGCCAGGGTACTGGAGATTCGCTCCTCCAGGCAGGAGACCCCTCCCACCTGGGTGTCCTGGGGGCGAGGGGGCTCCTGTACAGCTGCAGGCAGGGTAGCAGGGAATCATCCCTCATGCAGAAGACCACTTTCACATGGGTGTCGGGGGAGCTCCTATCCCACTGTTGCCATGGTAGATAGGACTGGCCACTCCAGGCAAGAGATCCATCCCACATGATTGTCGGGGGAATTCATAAATCTCCACAGCCAAGGAGGAGGTTTCTCACCCCTCTAGGCCAGAGACTCTCCCACCTGGGTGTCAGAGAAGCTCCATTACTGCCACAGCTAGTGTAGAGGGAACTCATGCCTCCAAGCAGGAGACCCCTCCACCTGGGTGTCAGGGAAAGCTAATATACCACTTCAGCCAGGGAAAAGGGGACTCGCCCCTTCAGTAGGGAGGCCCCTCCCACCTGGATGTCACAGGAAGATTGTATACCACGTCAGTCAGGGTAGAGGTGACTCACACCTCCAGGAGGGAGACCCCTTCCTCCTGGGTGTCTGGGAGTTTGTATACTGCATTAGCCAGGGTGGAGAGTACTAGCTCCTCCAGACAGGAGACCCCTCCCATATTGCTATGGGGTGGAGCTCCTATACTGCTGCAGCCAGGAGAGAGGGGACTCGCCCCACTAGGCAGGAGAACCCTAAACCCTGGTTGTCAGGGGAGCTCATATATTGCAGAGTCAGGGAAAAGAGGGCTCACCACTCCCTGCGGGAGAACCCTCCCATCTATTTGTGAGTGTGGGGAGCTCTTATACCACTACAGCCATAGTAGTGGACACTCCCCCTCCAGAAAGAAAACCCCTCCCACCTGGGTGTTGTGGGGAGCTTGTAAACCACCTTAACAAGGATAGAGAGGACTTGCCACTCCAGGCAGTAGACACATCCCACTAGTGTCAGAGAGGAGCTCCTATACTTTCAAAGCCAGGGTATAGGGATATGCCAATCCAGGCAGGAGATCCATCCCACCTGGGTGTTAAAGGGAGCTCTTATACAGCTGCACCTAGGGTTCAGGGACTCAACTCTCCAAGCTGGAGATACCTCCCACTTGGGTTTTGGAGGGGGCTACTGTTCCCCCGCAGCCAGGAAACTCGCCCCTCCAGGCTGGAGAAACTTACCACTAGGGTGTCAGGGTAGGGGAGCTCTTATACCTCTGCAGCCAGAATGTGGGGACTCGCCCCTCCAGATAGGAAACCCCTCCCACCTGGGTCTTGCAGGAAGCTTGTATACCACCTAAGCCACGGTAGAGAATGCTCACCCCTCCAGGCAGGAGACCCATCCTGCCAGGGTGTCAGGGAGAGCTTTTATACCACAGCAGTCAGGGTAGAGGGGACTCGCCCCTCCAGGAAGAAGACCCCTCCTACATGGGTGTTGCAGGGAGCTTGTATACCAAGTTTGCCAGGGTAGAGGGGAATGGAGATAAGAACCCCCTCTACCCTGGCTGTGGTGGTGTATGAGCTTCCCCCAAAACCCAGGTGTGTGGGGTCTCCCGCCTGGAGGGGCGAGTCACCTTTATACTGTCTGTGGCAGTTTTGAGTTCCCCCCAACACCCAGGTGTGAGGGGTCTCCCGCATAGATGGGTAGGTGCCCGCTACCCTGGCTGCAGAAGTTTAGGAGCTCCTGCAAAACCCAAGTGGGATGGGTCTTCTGAATAGAGGAGGGAGTCCCTCTACCCTGGCTGTGGGGATATAGGATCTCCCCTGAAACACAGGTAGTAGTGGTCTTCCATCTGGAAGGGTGACTCCCCTCTCTCATGTCTATGGCGGTATATAGGGGAAAAGGGGGAGTAATGGGAATGGTGGAATAGAGAGAGGAGGGCCAATGGACCAGATTCACTGCAGGTGTCAGGATTGAGGAGCAGGGCCCAGGCTGAAGGAGGCCAAAGTCCTCAGGAAGTGGGCACTGCTACCTTATTACCAAAGGAAGACTGCAGGGCTAAAATCCAAGTTCCATCCCCTGGCTCTGATGAGCATCCTGGGAAAGGGATCTGGAAAAGGAGCCCAGCAGGGATAAAGGAGGGCACAGTGTGAAGTGCTGGAAAAAGGGGGTTTGTGGGGTGTGGGTCAGGACCCCAGAAAGGAGCCCAGGCTAGGGACCTAGAGGAGGGACCTGGCTAGGGGAGAGCAGGGAAAGGCAGGCCCAGGCAAGCAAGGGCTTCACAAGGGTTGTGAAATACAGGGAAGACAAGGGGAATGGGGAAGCAGCCCCAGTGAGGCCCACTGTTCAAACACAGGGAAGCACAAAGCAAGAAGGACCCCCAGAGGCTCAAGAGAGGAGCCAGTCCAGGAAATGGAGAGCCAAGGGCCAGCGCTGGGGCAGGTGGCTCAGGACACTGGATAGGGCTGGGGATGGAATTCAGGATGTCCAGCAGAGGGGAGGCAGGCTTGAGGCCCAGTGCCACTGCCAAGGCGTCCGGCTTCTTGGTGCTCCCCCAAGGGCCTAGGGAGGGCAAGTAGCCTGGTCGAGGGTCAGGGTTCTGTTTCCCACAAGGCGTCCTGGTGCAGATGAGGATCAAGGGCCAGGGACAAGACCAAAGTGTCTTGCAAGGGACAGGGGCCAGGAGGAGTGCAATGTGAGGGCACAGTGGATGGTGACAGTAGGCACAGAGTGGGGCAAGAGTCAGGACCCAATCAAGGAGCCCAGTTAAGGAACTGACCCCACCAAAAGGTATTAGGGACCCAATGATCAGGAGGACCCTGATCCAGGAAAAAGTGGTAGGGGAAGGAGAGGTAGAAACAGCACTACTATGAGGAGACTGAGGGCTACACAAAGGGCACAGAGGGGAGCAAGCTTGGTGGCCAAATCAAGTGTCTCCCAGGTCAGACACAAAAGGAAGAGAAACCACAAAAAGCAATGCAACCTGAGTAATGCAGTAAGAAGCTCTGGCTGGCAGCCAGGCCAGGGGACTGTAGAGTGAAGGGTCTGGGTGAAGAAGGGTTGGGTTGGCTTAGGGGCAGCTTGCAAGGCTAGAGGACAGGAGAGGGAAGGGAGGGGATCACCCAGGGCAAAGTCATCATTAGGCCCAAGTCCACTGCCAGTTGTCATGTTTGGACAGCAAAGGGGGCCCAGGCGAGGGGCAGGGCTGTGTTGCCCATATGGTTCCTACAGGGCCTGGAAGCCACCAATTTTACTACAAGCCCAGGGAAGCAGGGGGGCAGTCGGCCTCCAGGCCCAAGGCCACCTCCAGGATTGAAGGTGCCTGGTAGAGAACCAAGCTCCCAGGGAGCGCAAGGGACCCAGGCAAGGGGCAGAGCTCTCTTTCACATCAGGTGCCCTGGTTCATATTTGAATCTAGGGTCAGGGACCTGGCAAAGGAGGCCAGACAAGTGAAGGGGGCCAGGAGAATGGCAATGAAAGGTCACGGCTAGGGGTTGTGGTGGGTGCATTGTAGGGCAAGACCCATGCCCAAGACAGGCCCGAGAAAAGGAACCCATCCAACCGATTGTGATGAGGGACTCAAGGTGCAGGAGACCTGCAAGTGCCATAAAAAGGTGAGGGGATGTGGTAGAGGCTGTGTGAGGACCAGGAGACAGAGGGAAGCACAAGAGGCACCTAGGTGAGCCCACTAGGGGGCCCAAGTAAGGGGCCCCCAGGTCAGACCCAACATGAAGAGACTCCATGCTATGGCAAAGGACATGAGGAATGTTGTCAGGGGCTAGGCAGGTACTCAGGCCTTGATAATGGAGCACAAAAGATCAGGGTTAGGGACGGCTGGGATGGGCTAGGGGCAGAATGCAAGGTGAGAGGGCAGGGGAGAAAAGGGAGGAGATCGCTCATGGCTGGGTTGGAACAAGTCCCATGTTAACTTTCAGGCCTCAAGGTCCAGCCAGTGAAGGGGACTCAGGTGACTGTCAAGGCTGTGTTTCTCATAGGGAGCATTCAGGGTGCAGATACCAGCCAATTCTGCTCCTCTGCCCCAGGTGAGTAAATTCTCAGAGAGGGACCTGGACCAATGAGGTGAAAAAGAGGGTACTCTCAGGGGATAGCAGGCATGGGTAGGTTGGCGGGGGTCGGTGGGCTGCAGAACCCATTTGAGGAGCCTAGCTAGGATGAAGCAGGGGTAGCGGAGGGTCCAGACAGTGCCAGGATACCATAGCATGAAGGGAACAAAGGGGAGGCAAAGGAAGGGGCTGGCAAAAGGGTCCTGAAACCAAGAGACAGTGACAGAGTCCTTGAGAAGGGCTGAAAGGGGCTCAAGCAAGGACCAAATGCTAGCACCTTGGCCTGGGTGAATGAAAACAAACATGGATAGGGAAGGGCAGGTGGGGAGAAAGGGGAGTGGCTGGTACAGCAAGAGGAGGCCTTAAGCCCCAGGTCCAATGCAGAGTGTCAGGGTTCAGGAGCTGGGCCCATGCTGAAGGAGGTGAAACAGCCCAGGAAAGGAATAGGTCTCCATTTTCCCAAAGGTCAAATCCTCTGGCATCCAGGGGCTCAAGCAAGGAGCCAGGTACAGTAATGGAGAGCCAAGTGCTAGCACATGGGCCTGGGTGAATGAAAAGAGAGATGGAAAGGGAGGGGCAGGAGGGGAGAAAGGGGAGCCACTGGCACATGGGGAGAAGGGCTCAAGGCCCAAGTCCACTGCAGGGTGTCAGGGGTCTGAAGCAGGGCCCGGGATGAGGGACCTCAAAGGGCCCAGGCAAGAGGCAGGGCTACGATTTCCCAATGGGAGCCCCCAGGTCCAATAGGCCAGGCCAAGTCGCCTGGCCAGGTGAGCATTCTGGGAACGGGATCAGGAAAGCGGGCATGGCAGAGATAGAAAGGACTGGAGGGCCAAAGGAGGGCACAGCCTGAAGTGCTGCAGGATGGGTGTGGGTGTGATGGGGGTCAGGACCCCAGCAAGGAGCCCAGGAAGGAACTTAGAGGAGGGCCCAGGATAGGGGACAGCAGGGAACTCTGGGCCAGGAAGGCAGGGCTGCACTAGGGTAATGAGGTACAGAAAAGCCAAGGGGAGCAGGGAAGTGGCCCCAGCGAGGGGCCCTCACACAATGCCCAGAAAAGCAGTGAGCAAGAAGGGCCACCAGAGTCTCAGGTGAGGAGCTAGGCCTGGGAAGAGAGAGCCAAGGGCCAGGGCTTGGGCAGCGGTTCAGGACACTTGGCAAGATTTGGGAGGGAAGGCAGGGGATCCATCAGGGAGTAGTCAGGCTCCAGGCCCAGGGCCACCTCCAGGTGTGAGGGTTCCTGGTGGAGGACCAAGCACCCAGGGATAGCAAGGGGCCCAGGCGAGGACCAGAGCTCTGTTTCGCATAAGGTGCCCTGGCTCATATTTGAATCCAGGGCCAGGGACCTGGCAAGGGAGGCCAGACAGGGAAGGGGGCCAGGAGTAGGGGGATGAAAATCACAGCAGTGAGTCATGGTGGGTGCACTGTAGGGAAAGTGCCTTGACCCAAGACAGTCCCCCAGGGAAGGGACCCACCCAACCGATTGTGATGAGGGACCCAAGGAGCAGGAGATCTCCAAGGGTCAGGAAAAAGCACAATGGAAAGGGAGGTAGGGGCTGCGTGAGGACCAGGAGAAAGAGGGAAACACAAGGGGCACCTAGATGAGCCCACTGGGGGGCCCAAGTAAGGGGCCTCCAGGTCAGACCCAAAAGGAGGAGACTCCAGTCTATGTCAAGTGCCATGAGGAACACAGGGGCCTAGGCGAGCACCCAGGCCAGGAGACTGGAGCACAAAGGGTCAGAATTAGGGAGGGCTGGGTTGAGGTAGGGGCAGCATGCAGGCCAGAGGGTAGGGGGAGGAAGGGAAAAGAGCACTCATGGCTGGGTTGAAGCAAGTCTCATCTTAACTGCCTGGCCTCAAGTTACAGGTGGTGAAGGGGACTCAGGTGACTAGCAAGGCTGTGTCTCCCATAGGGAGCATTCAGGATGCCAAGACCAGCCAAATCCGCTCCTCTGCCCCAGGTGAGTAGATCCTCAGAGAGGAACCTGGACCAATGAGGGGCAAAAGAGGGTACTCTGGGAGGATACCTGGCGTGCGGAAGTTGGGGGTTCATTGGGCTCCATTTGAGGAGCCTAGACTAGAGCGAAGCAGGGGTAGCGGAGGCTCCAGGCAGTGCCAGGATACAACAGCATGAGGGGAACAGAGGTCAGGCACAGGAGGGGCTAGCAAAAGGGGCCTGAATCCAAGGGACAGGGACAGGGTCCTTGATAAGTGCGGCTAGGGGCTCAAGCAAAGAGCCCGGCCCAGTAAAGGAGAGCCAAGTGCTAGCACATGAGCCTGGGTGAATGAAAAGAAACATGGATAGGGAGGGGGAGAAGGGGAGAAAGGGGAGTGGCTGGAACAGGGGGAGAAGTGCTTAAGGCCTGAAACCACTGCAGGGTGTCAAGGGTCCAGAGCAGGGCCCAGCTGAGGGAGGTCAAAGGGCCCAGGCATGGGGCAGCACTATATTTTCCCAAAGGGAGTCCTCAGGGCCACAAGGCCATGCCAAGTCGCCTGGCCCAGGTGAGCATCCTGGGAAGGGATCAGGAAAGCAGGCATGGCAGAGAAATAAAGGACTGGAGGGCTGATGGAGGGCACAGCCTGAAAGGCCACAGGATGGGTGTGGGTGGGCTAGGGGTCAGATCCCCAGCAAGGAGCCGAGGAAGGTACCTAGAGAAGGGCCCAGGCCAGGGGTAAGCAGGGAACAATGGGCCAGGAAGGCAAGACTTCACTAGGGTACTGAGGTACAGGAAAGACAAGGGGAGCAGGAAACAGCCCCAGCGAGGGCCCTCAGACAATACCCAGAAAAGCAGCGAGCAAGAATGGCCACCAGAGGCTCAAGTGAAAAGCCAGGCCTGGGAACAGAGCCAAGAGCCAGGGCTTGGGCAGAGGCTCAGGACACTGAACAAGATTTGGGAGGGAAGGCAGGGTATCCAGCAGGGGGAAGTCAGTCTCCAGGCCCAGGGCCACCTCCTGGTGTCAGGGTTCATGGTGGAGGACCAAGCACCCAGAGAGAGCAAGAGTCCCATGTGAGGGGTAGAGCTCTGTTTTCCATAAGGCACCCTGGCTCGGATTTGAATCCAGGGCCAGGTACCTGGCAAAGGAGGCCAGAAAAGGGAAGCAGACCAGGAGGAAGGCAAATAGAGGGCATGGCAGAGGGTCATGGTGGGTGCACTGTAGGGCGAGAGCAGTGACCCAAGACAGGCTCCCAGGCAAGGGACCCACCAAACTGATTGTGATGAGGGACCCAAGGAGCAGGAGACCTGCAAGCCCCAGGAAAAAGCATGAGGGGAAGGGAGGTTGGGGCTGCGTGAGGACCAGGAGATAGAGGGAAGTGCAAGAGGCACCTAGGTGAGCCATCTGGGGGGCCCAAGTAAAGGGCCCTCAGGTCAGACCCAACACAAAGAGACTCCATGCTATGCCAAGGGACATGAGGAACAGGGTCCCAGGCTCAGGTGAGTGCCCAGGCCCGGGAGACTGGAGCACAAAGGGTCAGGGTTAGGGAGGGCTGGGATGGCTTAGGGGAAGCATGCAAATCCAGAGGGCAGGGGAGGGAAGGGAGGAGATCACTAAGGGCTGGATTGGAGCAAGTCCCATGTTAACTGCCAGGCCTCAAGGTACAGGTGGTGAAGGGGACTAAGGTGACTCGCAGGGCTGTGTTTCCCATTGGAAGCATTCATGGTGCAGCGACCAGCCAATTCTGCTCCTCTGTCCCAGGTGAGTAGATCCTCAGATAGGAACCTGGACCAATGAGGGGAAAAAGAGGGTACTTTGAGGGGATAACTGCCATGTGGAGCTTGGCTGGGTCAGTGGGCAGAAGGACTGATTTTAACAGCCTAGGCCAAAGTAGGGGTAGCAAATGGGCCCAGGCAGTGCCAGGATACCACAGCATGCGGGAATTAGAGGGGAGTTACAGAAAGGGGCTGGTAAAAGGGGCCTGAAACCAAGATACAGGGACTGGTTCCTGGAGAAGTGCAGCCAGGGGCTAAAGCAAGGAGCCAGGCCCAGTAATGGAGATCCATGTGCTACCACCTGGGCCTTGGTGAATGAAAAAGACATGGTTGTCTGTGGGAGCTCTTACACTTCTGCAGCCTGGGTAGAGCCCACTGGTTCCTCCAGATGAGTGACCCCTCCCACCTCGGTGTCCAGGCTATCTTGTATTCTGCATCAGCCCTTGTAGAGGGGACCCACCCCTACAGTCATGAGATCACTTCCACCTCTGTGCTCAGTGGGGGGCGGCTAGTGTACAGCTGCAGACAGGGTATCAGAAACTCGCCCCTGTAGACGGGATACCCCTTTCACCTGGGTGTCAGGGGGAGCTCTTATCTAGGCGCAGCCAGAGTAACAGTGACTCGCCCCTACATGCAAGAGACCCCTCACACCTGGGTTTGTACAGCAGGCTCCTACAGAGCTGCAGCCAGGGTAACAGGGACTCGCCCCTCCAGGCGAGAGACCCCTTTCACCTGGGTGTGGTTGGGAACTCCTATACCTCCGCAAGCAGGGTAGAGGGGACGCGCCTCTCCAGGAAGGAGACGCCTCCCAACTGGGTGTCCAGGGAGCTAGAACCCTGCGCCAACCAGGGTAGAGGGGACTCCTGCCTCTAGGTGGGAGACCCCTCCCACCTGAGTGTTGGGGGGAACTTGTGTACTGCTGCAGCCAGTTTAGAGGGGACTCGCCTCTCCAGGAAAAGACCCTTCAAATCTGGGTGTCAATGGGAGCTCATACATATACCACTGCAGCAAGGATAGAGGGCACTTGTCCCACCAGGCTGGAGACCCCACCCACCTGCGTGTCTGTGGGGGCTCTTATACTGTCCCCTCCCCCTGGGTTTCAGATGTAGTTCATATAACCCAGCAGCCAGTGTAGAGGCAACTTGCACCTGAGGCAATAAACACCTCCCTACTGGGAATGGGAGTAACTCCTATACAGCCTTAGCCTGGTAGAGGGAACTTGACCCTCCAGGCAGAAGACCCCTCCCACCTGGGTGTCAGGTGAACTCATATTCCTTGGCAGCCAGGGTAGGGTCAAAAGCTCCAAGAGAGAGACAACTACCACTTGGGGATGGGGGTAACTCCTATACTGCCTTAGCCAGGGTAGAGAGGAGACGCCCCTCCAGTCTTGTGACCCCATAACCCGGGTTTTGGGAGAACTCCTATACTGCCAGAGCCAGGAAACCAGGGACTCGACCCTCCAGGCGGAATATCACTTTCACCTGGTTGTTAGGGGAGTTCATTTACTCCCACAAGCAGGGTAGAGGGGACTTGCCATTGGAGGCAGGAGACCCCTCCAACCTGGGTGTAGGGGGGAACCTCCTATAAAACTGCAGACAGGATAGAGGGGACTCGCCTCTCCAGACTGGAGTCCCTCCCACCTGGGTGTCATGGAGAAGTCCTTTACCCAGCAGCCTGTGTATAGGGGACTCGCCCCTTCAGGCAAGAGACCCCTCCATCCTGGGTGACAGGGAAAGCTAGAAAACCACTGCAGCCAGAGTAGAGGAGACTTGCCCCTTCAAGAGGGAGACCCCTCCCATCTGGGTATGGTGGGGAGCTCCTATACCATAGCAGCCAGAATAGAGGGGACTCACAGCTCCAAGCAGGAGACCCCTCCCACCTGGGTGTCTGGGAAAGCTAGTACACCCCCTCAGCCAGGGTAGAGGGAAGTCACCCCACTAGGCGGGAGACCCCTCCCACCTGGGTGTCACAGGAAACTCCCTTACCTCTGCAGCCAGGGTATACTGGAATCGCCCCTCCAGGCAAAAGACCCCTCCCACCTGGGTGTCAGGTGGAGTTCATATACTCCAGCAGCCAGGGTAGAGGAAACTTGCACATCCAGGCGAGAAACACTTCCCACCTGGGAATGGGAGTAACTCCTATACACCCTTAGCCCAGGTAGAGGGGACTCGCACCTCAAGGCAGAAGATCCCTCCCACCTGGGTGTCAGGTAGAGCTCATATACTCCAGAAGCCAGGGTACATGCAACTCGCACCTCCAGGAGAGAGAAACTTCCCACCTAGAAATGGGGGTAACTCTTATACTGCCTTAGCCAGGGTAGAAGGGACTCGCCCCTCCAGGTGGAAGACCCCTCCCACCTGAGTGTCTGGAAAGGGGGGTGTTATATAGCTGCAGCTGGGGTAGCAGCGACTTGCCCTCCAGGCAGGACAGCCCTCCCCACTGAGGGTAGGAGGGGGGCTCTTATACCCCCGCAGCCAGTGTTGCGGGGAATTGCCCCTTCAGGCGGGAGACCCTCCCACCTGGGTGTCACTGGGTACTTGTATACCACCTTAGCCAGGGTAGAGGAGAATTGCCCATGTAGGTGGGAGATCCCTCCAACCTGGCTTTCAGAGGGAGCTCATATACCACCACAGCCAGGATAAAGGGGACTCGCCCCTCCAGGCAGGAGACCCCTCCCACCTGGGTTTCAAGGGGAGCTCTTATACCACTGCAGCCATGGTAGAGGGTACTTTCTCATTCAGGTGGGAAACCCCTCCCATTTGGGTGTCAGGGGGAGCTCCTATACCACTGCATCAGGGAAGAGGGGACTCACCCCTGCAGGTGGGATACCCCTCCCACCTGGGTTCTGTGGAGCTCCTATACCGCTGCAGGTGGGGTATAGGGAATTCAGCCAACAGGTGGGAGACCTCTTCCACCTGGGTTTCCTGAGGAGCTCCTATACTGCTGCAGTAGGTTAGAGGGGTATCTAGCCTCCTGGTCAAAGACTCCTTTCATTTGGTTGTCAGGGGAGCTCCTATACTGCAGCAGTCATGGTAGAGGGGACACACACCTCTAGGCGGGAAACCTCTCCCACCTGGGTGTCAGGGGAAGTTCCTACACCACTGCAGCCAGGGTAGAGAGGATTTGCCCTTCCAGTTGGGAGACTCCTCCCAACTTGGGTGTCTGGGTTGGCTCCTATACCTCTGCAGCCACGATAGTGGGGACTCGCACCTCCAATCAGGAGACCCTACATCCAGAGTGTCTGGGGGAGCTTGATTATTGCAGCAATCAGGATAGAGGTGACTCGCACTTCCAGGCAGGATAACCTTACCACCTGGGTGTCTGGGAAAGATTTTATACAGCCATAGCCAGGGTAGAGGGGACTCATTTATCCTGACAGGAGACCCCTAACACAGGGGTGTCTGGGGAGCTCGTATACCCCCACACCAGTGTAAAGGGGACTTGCCCCTTCAGTCAGGAGACCCCATAACCTATGTGTCCAGGGGAGTTCCTATACCACAAGGGCCAGGGGAGAGAGGAATAGAATCTCCAGGTGGAAGATTCATTCCACCTGCCTGTCACACGAGTTCATATACTGCCAAAGAGGGTAAAATGGACTCGCCACTGGAGGTGGGATACCCCTCACACCTGGATGTAGGGGGAACCTCCTATACCACTACAGCCAGGGTAAAGTGGACTTGCCTCTGCAGGCTGGAGATCCACCCAGCTGGGTGTCAGGGGGAGATCCTTTACCACCACACCCAGGGTGAAGAGGACTCGACCCTCCAGGGAAGAGACCCATCTAACCTGGGAGACAGGGAAAGCTAGAAAACCAGTGCAGCCAGGGTAGAGAGGACTTGCCCCTTTAGGCAGGAGACCCCTCCCATCTGGGTATGGAGAGGAGCTTGTATACCTCAGCATTTTGAATAGAAGGGACTCGTCCCTCCAAGCAGGAGACCCCTCCCACCTGGGTGTCTGGGAGAGGTGGTAAACCTCCTCCTGGCTTGTGACCCCATAACCTTGGTGTCGGTAGAGCTCCTATACTGCCAGAGCCAGGGACAGGGGACTCAACCATCCAGGCAGAATATCCCCTCCACCTGCTTGTCAGGGGAGTGCATATACTCCCACAAGCAGGGTAGAGGGGACTCGCCGCTGGAGGTGAGAGACCCCTCCCACTTTGGTGTAGGGGGTACCTCCTATACCAATGCAGCCAGGGTAGAGTGGTCTTGCCTCTCCAAGCCAGGAACCCTTCTACCTGGGTGTCAGGGGTAGATAATTTCCAGCAGCAGCAAGGTTAGAGGGGACTCATCCCGCCAGGTGGGAGACACCACCCACCTGGGTTTCAGGGAGAGCTCTTATTCCACTGCAGCTAAGGTAGATAGGACTCGCCTCTCCAGCCAGGACACCTCTCCCACCTGGGTGTCAGGGGGAGTTCCTACACTGCTGCAGCCAGGGTAAAGTGGACTTGCCTTCCAGTTGGGAGACCCCTCCACCTGGGTGTCTGAGTGAGCTCCTCTACCTATGCAGCAAGAATAGAGGGGACTCACCCATCCAATTGGGAGGCCCTTCCCACCTGGGTGTCTGAGGGAGCTGGATTACTCAGCAGCCATTTTAGAGGGGATTCACCCCTAAAGGCGGGAGACTCCTCCAACTTGGGTGTAGGGGAGATCTCCTATATCATTGCGGCCAGGGTAGAGGGGACTCACCACTCCAGGCAAGAGACATCTCCCTCCTGGATGTCAGAGAAAGCTAGTAAACCACTGCAGCCAGGTAGAGGGGACTCGCCCTTTAAAGTAGGAGAGCTCTCCCATCTGGGTATGGGGGGGACTCGTATATCAGAATAGATGGGACTCACCCCCCCAAGCAGAAGATGCCTCCCACCTGGGTGCCTGGGAAAACTGGTAAACCCCTGCAACCATGGTAGGGGGAAGCCACCCCACTAGGTGGGAGACCCCTCCACGCTGGGGGTCAGGGGAGGCTCCTTAACCTCTGCAGACAGGGAAGAGTGGACTCGCCCCTCCAGGCAGAAGACCCCTCCCACCTGGGTGTCAGGTGGAACTCATATATCCCAGCAGCCAGGTAGAGGCAACTCCCACCTCCAGGCAAGAAACACATCCTACCTGGGAATGGGAGTAACTCCTATACCCCCTTAGACCAGGTAGACTGGACTCGCCCCTATAGGCAGAAGATCCCTCCCACCTGGGTGTAAGGTGGAACTAATATACCCCAGCAGCCCAGATAGAGGCAACATGCACCTCCAGGTGAGAGACACCTCCCACCTGCGAATGGGGGTAACTCCTATATGGCCTTAGCCAGGGGAGAGGGGACTTGCTCCTCCAGTTGGGAGACGCCTCCCAAATGGATGTCTGGCAAGGGGGGGGGGGTTATATGTAGCTGCAGCTTGGGTACATACAAACTCATTGCTCACCCCTTCAGGCGGGAGACCCCTTCCTACTAGTGTAAAAGGGGGCTCTTATACGCCTGCAGCCAGGGTTGAGGGGACTCACCCCTTCAGGCGGGAGATCCTCCCACCTGGGTTTCAGGGGTAACTTGTACACCATCTTAGCCAGGGTAGAGGAGACTTGCCCATCCAGGCGGGATACCCTTCCAACCTGGCTGTCAATGGGAGCTCTTATACCATCATAGCCAGGGTAGAAAGTGCTTGCCCCTCTTGGTGGGAGACCCCTCCAACCAGGGTGTCAGGGGGAGATCATATACCACCACAGCCAGGATAGAGGGGACTCAGCACATCAGGCAGGAGACCCCTCCCACCTGGGTGTCAGGGGGAGCTCTTATACCACTGCAGCCATGGTAGAAGGTACTTTCCCCTTCAGGCGTGAGAACCCTCCCACCTGGGTGTTGAGGGGAGCTCCCATACCGCCAAATCCAGGGAAGAGAAAATTTGTCCCTCCAGGCAGGAGACCCCTCACACCTGGGTGTTGGGGAAGCTCCTATACCACTTCAGGCGGGGTAGAGGAACCTCTAACCCTCCAGGCTGGAGACCTCTTCCACCTGGGTGTCCTGGGAGCTCCTATACCACTGCAGCAGGGAAGAGGGGACTCTAGCTTCCTGGCTAGAGACTCCTCCCAATTGGATGTCAGGGGAGCTCCTATATGGCAGCAGCCAGGGTAGAGGGGATTCCACCTCTAGGCGGGAGACCCTTCCCACCTGGGTGTCAGGTGGAGCTCATATACCCCAGCAGCCAGGGTAGAGGCAACTTGCACCTCCAGGCCAGAGACACCTCCCCCCTGTGAATGGGGAAACTCCTATAGTGCCTTAGCCAGGGTAGAGGGGACTCACCTCTCCAAAAGGAAGACCCCTCCCACATGGGTGTCTGGCGAGGGAGGGTTCTTATACAGCTGCAGCTGGGGTCCAGCGACTCGCCTTCCAGGCGGGAGCCCCCTCCCTATTGAGGGTAGGAGGGGGCTCTTATATATCCGCAGCCAGGGTTGAGGGGACTCGCTCCTTCAGGTGGGAGACCCTACCACCTGGGTGTCATGGGGAACTTGTATACCACCTTAGCCAGGGTAGAGGAGACTCGCCCATTCAGGATGGAGATCCCTCCATTCTGGCTATCAGGGAGAGCTCTTATACCATTGCAGCCTTGGTAGAGGGTACTTTCCCCTTCAGGTAGGATACCCCTACCACCTGGGTGTCTGGGAGAGCTTGTATACAGCCACAGCCAGGGTAGAAAGGTCTCATTGCTCCAGGCGGGAGACCATTCCCATCTGGGTGTCTGGGGAAGCTCCTATACCTCCAAAACCAGTGTAGAGGAGACCCACCCCTTCATTCAGGAGACCCCATATCCTGAGTGTCAGGGCAGCTCCTAAACAGCCAGAGCCAAGAGAGTGGGGACTCGACCCCCCCCCCCAGGTAGCAGATCCCTTCTACCTGGTTGTCAGTGGAGTTCATATACTGCCATAGCATGGTAGAGCTGACTCGCCACTGGAAGCAGGAGAATCCTCCCACCTGGGTGTAGGGGGGACCTCCTATACCACTGCAGCCAGGGTAGAGGGGACTCACCTCTGCAGGATGGAGACCCTCCCACCTGGGTGTCAGGGGCATATACTTTACTTCTGCAGCCAGGTTGGAGGGGACTCCACCCTCCAGGTGAGAGACCCACCAACCTGCATGTCAGGGAAAGCTACTAAACCACTGGATCCAGAGTAGAGGAGACTCGCCCCTTCAGGCAGGAGAGGCCTCTCATCTGTATACAGGGGCAGGAGAGCTCATATACCACAGAGACAGAATAGAGGGGACTCATCCCTCCAAGCAGGAGACCCCTCCCACCTGAGTGTCTGGGAGAACTAGTACAACCCCTCAGCCAGGGTAGAGGGAAGTCACCTCTCTAGGCCTGAGGCCCCTCCCACCTGGGTATCCTGGAAGCTCCTTAACCGCTGCAGTCAGGGTAGAGTGGACTCGCCTCCAGGCTGAAGACCCCTTCTACCTGGGGGTCATGTGGAGCTCAAATATCCCAGCAGCCAGGGTAGAAGCAACCTGCACATCCACGTGAGAAACACCTCCCACCTGGGAATGGGAGTAACTCATATATCACCTTAGCCAGGGTAGAGGGGACTCACCCCTCCAAATGGAAGACCCCTCCCAACTGGTTGTCAGGTGGAGCTCATATACCCCAGCAGCCAGGTTAGAGGAGACTCATACCTCCAGGTGAGAGACACCTCCCAACTAGGAATGGGGTAACACCTATACCGCCTTAGCCAGGGTAGAGGAAACTCGCCCCTCCAGGTGGAAGACCCCTCCCACATGGGTATCTGGTGAGGGCAGGGTTCCTATACAGCTGCAGCTGGGGTAGCAGCCACTGGCTTCTCAAGGCAGGAGACTCTTCCACCTTGGTGTGTGTGGGGAGCTCATATACCACTGCATCCAGGCTAGTGGGCCTCGCATCTCCAGGCAGGAGACCCATCCCACTTGGGTGTCACGGGAAACTTGTATACCACCTTAGCCAGTGTAGAGGAGACTGGCCCATCCAGGTGGGAGACCCCTCCAAACTGGCTGTCAGCAGTAGCTCATATGCCACCACAGCCAGGATTATAAAGTACTTGTCCCTCCTGGTGGGAGATCCCTTCCACCAGGGTGTCAGTGGGAGCTCCTATACTGCCACAGCCAGGTAGAGGGGACTCGCCCCTCCAAGCGGGATTGCCCTCCCACCTGGGTGTCTGGAGGAGCTTGTATACTTCCGCAGCGAGTGTAGCAAGGACTCACTGCTCCAGTCTGGAGACCCTTCCCACCTGTTTCAGGGGGATCTTGCATATGCCACATCCAGGGTAGAGGGGACTGGCTCTTCCAGGCGGGAGACCCCTCCCACCTGGGTGTGTGTGTAGGAGATCCAATACCACCACAGCCAAGGTAGAGGTGACTTGCCACTCCAGGCGGGAGAACTCTCCCACCTGGGTTTCAGCGGGAGCTCTTATACCACTGCAGCTAGTGTAGAGGGGACTTGACTCCCCAGGAGAGAACCCCTTCCACCTCGGTGTCCTGGGGAGCTTCTATACCTCTGAACCCAGGGTAGAGGGGACTTGCACCTCTAGGCGGGAGACTCATCCCACCTGGATGTCAGGGGGAGTTCCTACACTGCTTCAGCCAGGGTAGAGCAGACTTGCCATTTCAGTCGGGAGACCTCCTCCCACCTTGGTGTCTGGGTGATCTCCTATGCCTCCACAGCCAGGGTAGAGCGGACTCGCTCCTCTAAAATGGAGACCAATCCGAACTGGGTGTCCTGGGGAGTTTTATTACTGCAGCAGCCAGGGTAGAGGAGACTCGCCCCTATGGGCGGGTGACCCCTCCCACTTGGGCGAAGCAAGGAGCTCCTATACTGCCACAGCCAGCATAGAGGGGAACACGCCCCTGCGTGTAGAAGACCCCTCCCACCTGGGTGTACTGGGAGCACTTATATGGCAAGAGGTAAAGTAGAGGGTACTTACCCTCCAGGGGAGATACCCCTCCCATCTGGGTGTCAGGGGAGCTTGTATACCATCAAAGGCAGGGTAGAGGGGACTCTCCCATGCCGCAGCCCGGTTGGCTGGGCAAACTAACCGGGGGTGACGAGGAACTTGTGTAGATTGATACAGCAGGAGTAGGAGCCGTTTATTGTAGGACCAGAGGGATATTTATACATTCCACACAGCTTATCTTAATTAGCATAAACTAGATACATCAGTCAACCAATAAGAAATCTCCACACTTAATGGCTCGCTGGTGTTACTTCACAAACCACTCCCTCTGGCATTTTGCCAGGCGCCATCCAGACTTGTTTACAGACTCTAACACTCCCATCCTTGTGGAAAACCACTCCCACCTGTGTGTAGCGGGAGCACTTGTATACAGCCTTAGTCATGGTAGAGAAGACTTGCCACTCCAGGCGGGAGAACACTCCCACCTGGGTGTCTGGGAGAGCTTGTATACCACCACATCCATGGTAGAGGGGACCCATTGCTTCAGGTGGGAGACCCCTCCCACTTGGGTGTCGGGGGAGCTCAAATACCCCCGCAGCCAGTGTAGAGGGGACTCGCCTCTCCAGTCAGGAGACCCCCATAATATGGGTGTCTGGGGTTTGTACTATAACTCCACAGAGAGGGGACTCAACCCTCCAGGTGGAAGATCCCTTCCACCTGGTTGTCACTGGAGTTCATATACTGCCACAGTCAGGGTAGAGGGGACAAGCCATTGAGGCAGGAGACCCCTCCCACCTGAGTGTAGGGGGAGGCTCCTATACCACTGTAGCCAGGGTAGAGGGGACTCCCCTTTCTAGGCAGAAGACTCCTCACGCCTAGGTATTGGTGGCAAATTGTATTCTGCCTTAGCCTGGGTAGAGGGGACTTTCTCATGCAGCCCAAATATCCCTTCCACCTGGTTGTCAGGGGAGTTCATATACTGCCACAGGCAGGGTAGTGGGGACTCGCCACTCATGGTGGGAAACGCTCCCCCCTGGGTGTCAGGGAGAGATCCTTTACCACTGCAGCCATGGTAGAGGGGATTTGCCCTTCCAGGTGAGAGATCCATCCAACCTAGGTGTCAGGGAAAGCTAGTATACCACTGCAGCCGGGGTGGAGGTGCTCACCCATTCATGTGGGAGATCCCTCCCATCTGGACAAAAGCTGACAGAATAGAGGGGACTTGCCCCTTCAAGCAGGAGACCCCTCCCACCTGGGTGTCAGGTGGAGCAAATGTACCCCAGTAGCCAGTGTTGAGGCCACTGGCACCTCCAGGCCAGCGACACCTCCCACCTTGGAATGGGGGTAACTCCTATACTGCCTTAGCCTGGGTAGAGGGGACTAGCCCCTCCAGGTGGGAGACCCCCTCCCTCCTGGGTGTCTGCTGAAGGGGAGGTTCTTATGCAGCTGCAGTAGGGGTAGCAGCGACTGACTCCTAAAGGCGAGAGACCCCTCCCTCCTGGGCATAGGAGGGGGCTCTTATACCCCGCAGCCAGTGTTGAGTGAACTCGACCCTTCAGGTGGGAGACTCTTCCACCTGGGTGTGGGGCATTAGCTCCTATACTGCTGCAGCCAGAGTAGTGGGGACTGGCCCCTCCAGGCAGGATACCCTTCCAACCTTTTTGTCCAGAGGAACATGTATACCACCTTAGCCAGGGTAGAGGAGACTCACCCATCCAGGAGGCAGACCCCTCCAACCTGGCTGTCAGCAGCAGCCCATATACCACCAAAGCCAGGGTAAAAAGTACTATCCCCTCCTGGCAGGAGATCCCTCCCACCAGGGTGTCAGGGGTGAAAGGAAAATGGCCACAACAATTGCAGTGAATACTGCTTTATTGCAGCAGTGCCAAAGAGGGGAGGGGGGGAGGTGAAATAGAGAGCAAGGGAGAGTGAAAGCAAGAGAGGGAGACAGTGAGAGCAAGAGAGAGGGGCCTGGTAGGAGGAAGGGAGTTTTTATAGCCAAATTCTAATGCAGTCTCTGGGTCTGCAATCTGCCTTGTTGGTGGACAATGATTGGACCACCCAGTAGTTGCTAAGGGTGTCATCTTCTGCATTCAGGCAGATGGGGCAGGGGTCAGATGTGGGTTTCTGTTGCACCAGACAGGAGGGGGTCAAGTGTTCAGCCTTGAGTGAGGTTGAGTATTCAGACTTGATGCAAACAGGTGATAAAGGGGTTATCCTGCAAACAACTTAGTTCAGCCTGTCCTGCACCTAACATTCCTCCCTTTTTGTTTTTCTAAGTTAACAGGTTTGGGGGCCAGTGCAAAATCCTTTGGCTACTTCCTGCTGAGAGGGAGTGTAATGGGGCCTACCTGGGGGAGCAGGGGTGGGGGGGTGGGGGGTGGAATGTTCAGGGACAGGCTTGAGAATACTAGGGCAGCTATAGATAACATCCAGTGGCTATAGACAGTTATCTCAGAAGGGCAAAGTCCATAAAGTTTCCTTGAAGCCATAGGTTGTCAGCTACATCAAACCATTTCTGAGTGGAGGAAATCCTTGGTATCAGCCCTTGGTCCTATCGTAGGAACTCTAGGAAGTATCGTAGGTGGCTGGGTTGAATTCAGTAATGTTAAGGGTGACTGCCCAATTGCAGCCAATGGAAGAGCAATCGCCTTGACCCATAAATTGAGAGTAGGTGGTGTCATCCTGGTGCCAAGTGGCTTGGATGTTAAAGCGCAATCTGTGGTTGGGATAGAAAATGAAGTTTAGGGTTTGTGGGGAATGTGGAGCCTCTGGGTGATGTTGAGGCCTTTGGAGACTAGTTGAAAAATCTGAGAAATGAAGTCTGGTTCATTGCCTGACTGGATGGTGGCTGGAAGTCCAAACCTGGGAATGATCTCCTCAATGAGGATTGAGGCGATTGTTTCAGCAATTTCCCTGGATGTAGGGAAGGCTTTTATCCAACCTGAAAAAGTATCAACAAAAGTAAATAGGTAGTGAAGCCTTTTGTGCCTAGGCATGTGAGTGAAGTTGATCTACCAGTCTTTATCTGGCTGGTAGCTCCTCATCTGATTTGTGGGGAGTTTAGGTTTGATGCTCCCTTGTGTGGATACTGTAGAGCAGGCAGAACAAGGTGAGTGAACCTTCTGGAGAGTAGTTCTCATTCCTAGGAAGTGAAAGAGGGGTTGTAAAAACTGGAAAAAGGGGTTAGAGAGCGTTTTAGATGGGCACAGAGTCTCTGGAGCCAGAGAAGATGGTCAGGAGTTATAGGTCTCCATCTTGGGCATCAGGGCTGGTAATCTTAAAGAAGTAGTTGATTGACTGGCTATTTGGTGAATTCGTGTATCTGATCTTGCAGGAACTTCTGTAGGCAATTTAATGGTCATGGTCCTATTAGGAGAAACATAAATTTGACTAAAATGGGTCTTGGGAGGGGGAGGAGCCAAGGCCATACATGACTGAACATTCCCCATGGAGCCTGCTGGCCTAGTTCCTGTCTCCTCTTTTCTAGCTGTTCTTGTACTTCATTACCCCCAGGAATGACTGTGTTTTTGCTTAACTATTTTTTGTAGGTGTTTAAGATCAAGCTGGTCAAAATTGACTTTGTTTCTATCTATTGTTAAGAGTCAGCTGAGTTCTCATAGGGGTCGCTCGTGGGGGAACTTGAGAGCACCTTCTTAGTTCTGCTAGTGCCATTTGTGCTAGGATGGGTCTAGGTCTTGCTTGACCATGTGGCTTCCCTTGAAAGCATCAGGAGTATCTCCTGTCTCCAATGAACCTCCTATTCACTGCAAGTGCACTGATTGGCTTTTCATTCTCCAGTGGTCTCATTAATCTTCCTGATCAGGAGGTTATGTGGCCTAGAGTTGCCAAGCTCTTTAGAGAAGTTCTCTGTTCCCTAGATTCAGACTGACTCAGAGGGTAGGAGCCAAATATTGGTTTTCTTGGCTATTTTAATTTAAGACTTGATCTTAAACATCCAGCAAAGTCAGTTTCATCAGTCTTAAATTAACAGTACTGGGCTTAAGCTGAAGTCTGGCCTACTTTGGAGTCATTCTATCATATAGTAAGATGGGAGATAGAGTCTTATCTCAGGCAAGGTGGGGCTCTTTATAAATCTTTGGTAAAGTGTGCTAGTATTGAAGCTGATCTTTTCTTTTAAATATCATTTTAAAAACTTTACATATATTGTTGTTTGAGGTACATGAATATTAGTTAACACAATATGATACTACATTTAAATTGTACCCCAGTGTATAGAACTTCATATTAATCTTATTGATAACAGGTCCATTTATAGAAAATTAAATGATATAAATAAATCTGCAATGTGTTACTTTTATAAGCCTAAAATTACCATGCAACCTTTTGGAGAACACCAGCTTGATATAATGTTTTTATTTTAAAGCTTCTATCTTAAAGATTTATATACCTGGTAAATATGACACATTTAATATGCAAAGAAGAGTAATAGTACCACAATTACTATTGATGTTTTTACATTAATCAAGTTTAGCTCTTAAAGAAATAACAAGTTACAATATTACAAAATAACAATTGTTGTTTAACCATAGTTGTATAATGCTTAATTCCTTCAAGATTACTTTCTCAAAAAAACTTACATATATAACCCACTTACACAGATATTCTTTATCACTTACTTAAACCCTCTTATTTACTTAATCATATAGACTTTCTTATCCAGAAACCTTTTTTTTTCCCTTCTATTAAATCCATACCTAGAATCTTCTAATTTCTCTTTCCCATCTGACAACTCCTTCTTTATTCACATTTTGAAACAGTTCTTCGTAAATTTCTGAATTTAGGCAACATATTCCATTTTAATAAGAGATGTTTTGTAATTTGCAGTACACAATGAGTCACATCTGTTTACCATTTCATGAAAACATAAACAATGTTTAAGTATATAGAATTATACTGTTGTAGGGATGGACAAGAGGCAAGGCACCTAAGATAGTACCAAAATAGGGAAACAGTTTTATTTGGTTGCAGCCAGATTCAGAGGGCACAGCTTCTGCTGTAATCAATTAATCCTATGAACCCCAAGTTTAGGTAGTTTCATAATTATGTAACAAGCATGTAAAGTGTGGGGCTCAGAAGTTCACAGTCTGCAGAAGTTCACAAAAAAGCAGTATTTTTTTTCTCTTCTTGCTAAGTTAACCCTTCAAAGACACCTGAGAAGGGGAGAGCTTCTTTTTCCCTTTCTTTCCTCCCCCTGCCAGCTGCTACCATGGAGCCCAGTAGGTAACTTTTCTTATCTTAGAAATTTAGCCATCTCTGTGAAGCCTAGCTCAAGGCTAGAGGCCTTGTTTACATATTTTTTTTTGTGTGTGAAAAACTAGTAAGGGGGTATCCAGCACCTAAAGTGCTGATTTTTTTTTTCCATCTAGTGGACAAGTAAAACTGGGCAACATGAAAAGTGGAAGCTTATTTACATTAAACTTTTCTGTAGAGATTCTTTGCTGACAGTTCTAAAATCAGCCATGAAGAAGATTTCTGGAAAAAATCAGTTAAGACTTTTCTGTGGGCCTGGGTAGGGAGGGGAAAAATGGGAATATGAGTCTGAGAGCAGCTAGGGTGGATCTAAAAATGAGGAAGAAGATTTAAAAGAATAATGAGAAAGGGGTTTGGGATTTTCCCTATCAACAAAAACTTGAACAGTAGAACAGGTAGAGCAGAGGGGAGGATGGGATTGAATATTCGAAAAAGCCTGTAAGTGACATTAAATTCTTAGTAACATGTTTTCAGTGATGACAAAGCAACTTTAAAGGCCATTTTTACTAGATCTTGGCAGGGGTCCGAGGGCTCTCCTAAGCTAGTTTGAGCTTTGAGTTAACTGGTGAGAGGACATGGTGGGACAAGGTGTGGGCACTGACAGGAGAACAGAAGAGTGGGTGGGTGGAGGGATAACTTCAGTACCTGCTAACTCAGCAAGGGGGCAAATGTTTGAGGAAGGGCAGTGGTTTGGGTTTTTGATATAGTAATTGGAAGGGAGAAAACAGGTTATTGTGGTTGGGGAAATGGTGGAAGGCTTGGAGCAGGTCAAGGGTTAGGACCTATTCGAGCCAGGTGATAGGAAGGAGGTTCATCATCAGGGTCAAAAGTAGTGGATGAGTCTGGAGGAGAAGAAGATTGGGTATCAGTGGTTTTGGATGTTGGTTTGCAAGCTAGAAAAAAATTGTAAAGGTTTTAAGAGGTGCAAAGAGCAGAATTGTATTGGAGCAAGAGGAAAGCTTGGACATAGGGGCTCACAGTAATTGTAAAGATCCCTTAGAATGGATTGATCCAGAGACCCACAAGTTTGTCTAGGGGATAAGTGGGCCAATCCTGGGTGCTATATTTGATCAACATTTTGGGTTTTATGTCTGGTGTCAAGGAGAGGGTTTTGAGGTTATCCAAGAAGCATTTTGATGGAGAGTTAACTGGCAGAGAGGACACATTACCCATTTTGCAAATATAGTATAAGGGGGAGGGAAGTGGTTGCAAACGTAGTATAGGGTAGAAGGGAGGAGATGCAAAGGTAGTGTAAGGGAGAGGGAGAAAACTGATTTATTGGAAAAAGGGTCATCTCTGCTAGAGCCAAAAATCAGGAGTGCCTAGTGGCAGGTTCAAGCTGCAGAGATTGGTTGTCACCAAATCCTGACAGTAGAGGCTCCCATCCTGGATGTGGTGGGAGCCATGGAAGACCTTGGCCAAGGCTTTTTGGGACTCCTGCAGGAGAGGCCAGAGACTCCCAGGGCCAGAAAGAGGGAAGGGAGAGAGGAAGGATATGGTAAGTGTATCTCTAGCAGCCAAGTCTTAAAGGTGCGAGGAGTATGACTTTATGAGAGCCACAAAAACTGTGAAGGTCTGGGTAGAGTGTGATGTTTAGTTCTCTGTTACATGTTCCCAGAGGATACAAGGTCCTTTGAGAGTGACCTACAAAACCTATGCTGGTAAACCAGCAGCTGGGAAAGGAAGGGAAATAATTTTGAACCGAAGTGTCCAATCTGCCCAAGGAAGGAGTCCCTGAGGACCACTATGGCCTTGAAGTCTGTGATGGGGTGCTTTCCTCCCCACAGGTGGGCAAAGAGGTTTGCTGGAAGATCAAATTTCAAATCCTCCTGACACCACTATTGGGTTTAGGACTACAGGAAGGGGAAAATCACCAATCAAAGGCCCAGGGTGCATGTAGTTCTGGCAGTCAAGAAAATGGGTTCAGGTCATCTGGTGAGTGGCATTTCTGGAGGAAGAGGGACCCAAAAGTGAATTTTAACCTTCTTCCTGGGTTTCATCAACAATGAAAGGAAAATGACCACAACAGTTAGGAGCGACCACTGCTATCTTGTAGTAGTGCAAAAGAAGAGAAAAAAAAAAGAGAGAGAGGAAGAGAGAGATCGAGTGAAGAAAGAGAGAGCAAGGGAGTGTGAAAGCCAGAGAGGGAGACAGAGCAAGAGAAGGGGGCCCAGCAGGAGGGAGTTTTTATAGCCAAATTCTAATGGGGTCTCTGGGTCTGCAAGCTGCCTTATTGGCAGACAATGAATAGATCACACTGTAGTTGCTAAGGGTGCATTTCTTCTGCCTTCAGGCAGATGGGGCAGGGGTCAGATGTGGGTTTCTGTTGCACCAGACAGGTGGGGGTCAAATGATCAGCCTTGAGTGGGGTTGAGTATTCAGACTTGATGCAAACGGGTGATAAAGGACCAAACAGAGGGGTATTTGAGTGTGTGGGTTATCCTGCAGCTAGCATTTGTTCAGATGCCCTGCAGACAACTTAGATGAGCCTGTCCTGCACATAACAAGGGGGAGTGCATATAGGCCACAGCCAGGATAGAGGGGACTCACCCATCCATGCTCAAGAACCCTCCCTCCTGGGTGACCTGGGGAGTTTGATTACTACAGCAGCCAAGCTAGAGGGGAAAGGCCCCTACAGGCTGGAAACCCTTCCTACATGGTTATTTGTGGGGTGAACTCCTATACTTCTAGAGCTAGGGTAGAGGGAACATGCCCTTGTAGGTTGAAGACCCCTCCCACAGTGGTGTACTGGGAACTCTTATATGTCAAGAGGTAAAGTAGAGGGGAGTCACCTTTCCAGGTGGGATACCCCTGCCACCTGGTGTCAGAGTAACTTGTATACTGCCAATGCCAGGGTAGAGGTGACTCGCCTCTCTGTGCGGAAGACCATTCCTACCTGTGTGTAGGGGGGTGCTTATATACTGCCTTAGCCTGAGTAGAGAAGACTTGCCCCTCCAGGTGGGAGAATTTTCCCACCTTGGTATCTGGGAGAGATTGCATACTGCCACAGCCAGGGTAAAGGGGACTCATTGTTCCAGGCAGGAGATCATTGCCTCCTGAATGTCAAAGGGTGCTCTTACACCCATGCAGCCAGTGAAGAGGGGACTCACCCTTCAAGTCAGGAGACCCAATAACCAGGGTGTTGGGGGGAGCTCCTATACCACCAGAGCCAGGGGAGAGGGGACTCGACCCTCCAGGTGGAAGATCCTTTCCACCTTTTTGTAAGGGGAGTTCGTATACTGCCACAGGCAGGGTAAAGGGAACTCACCACTAGAGGCAGGAAACACCTCCAACCTGGGTGTAGCGGGGGAGTCCCTATACTACTACAGCCAGGGTCAAGGGGATTTGCCTCTTCAGGCTGGAGACCCTCTCACCTGGGTGTCAGGGGAAGATCCTTTACCGCTGGAGGCAGGATTGAGGGGACTCACCCCTCCAGGCGACAGACCCATCCAACCTGGGTGTCAGGCATAGCTAGTAAACCAGTGCAGCCAGGGTAGAGGGGACTCGCCTCTTCAGTTGGAAGAGCTTCCCACCTGGGTGTGTGTGGGGGGGGGGGAGCTTGTATACCGCTCCAGCCAGTGTAATGGGGACTCCTCCCTCCAGGCAGGAGACCCCTCTTATCTGGGTATGGGGGGGAGCTCTTATAACCAAGCAGCCAGGGTAAAGGGGACTCACCCCTCCAGGTGGAAGACCCCTCCCACCTGGGTGTCAGGGGGAGCTCCTATACCACTGTAGTCAGGATAGAGGGGACTTGCCCCTTCAGATAGGAGACCCCTCCAACCTGAGTATGAGGGGGAGCTCATATACTGTCCTGAACAGTATACAGGTGACTCATCCCTAAAGGTGAGAGAACCCTCACACCTGGGTGTCCTGGGGGGGGGCACTCCTATACAGCTGCAGGCAGGGTAGCAGGGACTTGAAACCCCAGGCAGAACATCACATTCACCTCGGTGTCCAGGGGAGTGCCTACCTTGCAGCAGCCATGGTAAAGGGGAATCAACCCTCCAGGCAAGAGTCCCTCCCACCTGATGGTCAGGGGGAGTTAAAATACCTCCATAGCCAAGGTAGAGGGGACTCATCCCTCTAAGCCAGAGACCATCCCACCTGGGTGAATGAGGGAGCTCCTATACAGCTATAGCCAGGGTAGAAGAGACTCGTCCCTCCAGGCCAGAGACCTTCCCACCTGAGTGTCAGGGCAGCTCCTTTACTGCCACAGCCAGTGTAGAGGGAACTCATGCCTCCAGGCGGGAGACCCCTCCCTTCTGGATGTCTGGGAGCTTCTCTACTGCATTAGCCAGGGTGGTGGGTACTCTCTCCTCCAGGCAGGAGACCTCTCTCATCTTGCGATGGGGAAGTTACTAGTATACGTCTGCAGTCAGGAGAGAGGGGACTCACCCCACTAGGCGGGAGACCCCTAAATCCTAGATGTCAGGAGATCTTATATACTGGCAGAGGCAGGGAACAGGGGACTCACAATTCCAGGTGAGAAACCCCTCCCACCTGTGTGTGGGGGAGGGAGCTCTTATACCACTATAGCCACGGTAGTGTGGACTCCCCCCTCCAGACAGCAAACCCCTCCCACCCAGGTGTCACACAGGAGCTTACATGCTATGTTAGCCAGGGTAGAGAGGACTCACCTTTTCAGGTGAGACCCCTCCCACGAGGGTGTCTGGGGAGAGCTCCTATACAATGGAAGCCAGGGTATAGGGTATATGCCACTCCAGTTGGGAGATCCATTCCACCTGGCTGTTAAAGGGAGCTCTTATACAGCTGCAGCCAGGGTACAAGGGACTCGCCCCTCCAGGCTGGAGATGCCTCCCACCTGGGTGTTAGAAGTATCTAGTATACCTCCGCAGCCAGTGTAAAGGAAAACCTCGCCCCTCCAGGTTGGAGACCCCTCCCACTTGGGTGTCAGGGTGGGGGAGCTCTTATACCACTGAAGCCAGGGTAGTGGGGACTTGGCCCTCCAGATAGAAGACCCCTCCCACCAGGGTGTCAGGGGGAGCTCTTATACTATAGCAGCCAGGGTAGAGGGGAATTGTCCCTCCAGGTAGTAGACCCCTCCCACCTTGGTGTCCAGTGGGGTTGGGGGGCTCGTATGCAGCCCTAGCCAGGTTAGAGGAGACTCGACCCTCTAGTCGGAAGAGCCCTTCCTCTTGGGTGTCAGGTTAGCTCCTATACCGCTGAAGCCAGGGTAGTGGGAACTCGCCCCACCAGGTGGGACACCCTTCCCACCTGGGTGTTACAGGGAGCTTGTATCCCAAGTTAGCCAGGGTAGAGGGGACTGGAGGTGTGAGTCACCTCTACCCTGGCTGTGGATGATTGAGCTCTGCCCAACACTCAGGTGTGAGTGGTCTCCCTCCTATAGTGGTGAGTGTCCTGTACCCTGGCTATAGTGGTAAAGAAGCTTCCCCTGACACCCAGGTGGGATGGTTCTCCTGTGTGGAAGAAGGTGTCCTCTCTACCCTGGCTGCTGGGCTTTAGGACCTCCCCTGACATCCAGGAAGGTGTGGTCTCTCATCTGGAAGGGCGAGTCCCCTCTCTCCTGGCTGCAGTGGTATTTGGGGAGAAAGGGGAGTAACAGGAATGGGTAGAATAGGGAGAGGAGGCTCAAGGCCTAGATTCACTGAAGGGTGCCAGGATTGAGGAGCAGGCCCCAGGCTGAAGGAGGTCAAAGCCCCCAGGCAAGGGGCACTGCGACCTTTTTCCAAAGGAAGACCACAGGAGCAAACATCCCAGTTTCAGCCCCTGGCTCTGGTGAGCATTCTGGGAAAGGGATCTGGAAAAGGAGCCCATCAGGGACAAGGAAAACATGAGGGCTGAAGGAGGGTCCACTGTGAAGTGCTGGGTGAAGGGTGTTTGTGAGGTGCAGGCAAGGACCACAGAAAACAGTTCAGCCTAGGGACCTAGAGGAGGGACCAGGATATGGCAGAGCAGTGAAGAGTGAGGCCAGACAGGCAGTGGCTGCACTAGGATTTTGAGATGCAGGGAAGCCAAGGGGAGTGGGGAAGTGGCCCCAGCAATGCACGCAGTTCAAGCCCAGCGAAGCACAGAGCAAGAAGGACCCCCAGAAGCTCAAGAGAGGAGCCAGTCCAGGGAATGGAGAACCAAGGGTCAGCGCTGGAGCAGGTTGCTCAGGACAGTGGACAGTCCTGGGGAAGGAAGGCAGGGGATCCAGCAAAGGGGAGGGAGGCACAAGGCCCAGCACCACTACCAGGTGTCAGGGTTCCTGGTGCTGCCCCAAGGGCTTGGGGAGAGCAAGAATCCCAATTGAGGTCAGGGTTCTGTTTCCCATAAGGCGCCCTGGCCCACATGAGGATCAAGGGCCAGGGACCAGGACAAAGGGCCTGGCAAGAAACAGGGGCCAGGAGGAGTGCAATTAGAGGGCACAGTGGGGGGGTCATGGTGGGTGCAGAGAGGGGCAAGAGTAAGGACTCAATCAAAGATCCCAGGCAAGGAACCCATCCCACCAAAATGTATTAGGGACCCAATGATCAGGAGGACCCTGATCCAGGAAGAAGCCATTGGGTAAGGAGAGGTAGGATCTGCACTAGGATCAGGAGATAGATGGCTGCGCAAAGGGCACAGAAGGGAGTGAGGTAGGGGGCCAAATCAATGGGTGCCCAGGTCAGATACGACAGGTAGAGTCACCAGAGAAAGGAACACAAACCAAGTAATGGATAAGGATCTCAGGCTAGCATCCAGGACAGGGGACTCTAGAGCAAAGGGTCAGGGTGAAGAAGGGGTGGGTTGGCTTAGGGGCAGCTTGCAAGGCTAGAGGGCAGGAGACAGAAGGCAGTGCATTGCCCAGGGCAACATCATCACTAGGCCCAACTCTACTACCATTTGTCAAGTTTGGGCAGCAATGAAGGCCAGGACTCCAGAAAGGAGCCCAGGCTAGGGACCAACACGAGGGCCCAGGCCAGAAAAAGGAGGGGAAGGGCGGGGAAGGGTAGGGCTGGGCATTTGGTGTCAATAGGGTTCTGACGTTCAGGGAAGCCAAGGGGAGGAGGGTTCCGGCCCCAGCGAGGCCTGCAGTCCAAGCAAAAGGAAACAGTAGGGCCCCCAGAGACTGAAGCAAGGAGGCAGGCCAGGGAATAAAGAGCCAAGGACCAGATAACTTGGACAGGGGCCTCAGGACAGTGGACGAGACTTTGGAAGAATGGCAGGGAATCCAGCAGAGGGCAGGCAGGCTCCTGGCACAGGGAGACTGCCAGGTGTCAGGGTTCTGGGTGCAGGACTAAAGACCCAGAGAGAGCAAGGGCCACAGGCAAGGGGCAGGACTCTGTTTCTTGTAATGCACCCTGGATCAGATGAGAATCCAGGCACAGGGACCTGGCAAAGGAGGCATGGCAAGTGAATGTGGCCAGGAGGAGGGTGATGGGAGGGCAAGGCAGGGGGTCTTGGTGGGTGAGTGGGGGTTCAAGATTCAGGACCCAAGTCAGGTGCCCAGGCAAAGGACCCACCTGACTGACAATGGATGAGTGACCCAAGGATCAGGAGACCTGCAAGTTCCAGGGAATATTTCAAGGGGAAGGGCAGGAAGGGCTGTGCAAGGATGAGGAGACAGAGAAAAGTGCCACGGGCACCTAATGGAGCACGCTAGCAGTCCTAAGCAAGTGGTCCCCAGGTCAGACACAACAGGAAGAGACTCCCTGCTATGCCAATTGACATGAGGAACACTGTCAAGGGCCCATGTGAGTGCCAGGCCTGGGGACTGAAGCACAAAAGGTCAGAGTTAGGGAGGGCTTGATTGTGGAAGGGGTAGGGGCACCATGCAAGGCCAGAGGGCAGGGGAGGGAAGGGAGTGGATCTTTTAGGGATGGGATGAAGCAAGTCGCATGTTAACTGCCAGGCCTCAAGTTTCAGGCAGCAAAGGGGACTCAGTCAAGAGGCAGGATTGTATTTCCCATAGGGAGCCTTAAGGGCAAAAGGGCAGCCAATTTGGGTCCTCTGCCCAGGTGAGTAGATTCTCAGAGAGGGACCTGGACCAAAGAACGGTCAAAAGTGGGTCCTGTGAGGGGATACCTGGTGTATGGAGATTTTAGGGGTGGTCGGTTGGCAGCCTGGACCCATTCGAGAGCCCAGCCTAGGGAGAAGCAGGGAAAGTGAAGGGTCCTGGCAGTTCAAGGATATCATAGCACCATTGGAATAGAGGGGAGGCACAGGAGGGGGTCTATAAAAAGAGGCTTGAAACCAAGGGAAGGGAAAGGATCCTCCAGAAAGGCAGTCAGGGCCTCAAGCAAGGAGACATGCCCAGTAATGGAGAGACAAGTGCTAGCACCTGGGGCAGGGTGAATGAAAATGGATATGGATGAGGAGGGGAGCAAGGGGAGAAATCTGAGCTAGAGGCACAGGGGGAGCAAGGCTAATGGCACAGGTCAACTGCAGGGTGTCAGGATTGGGTAGCAGGGAATAGGCTGAGGGAGGCCAAAGGGCCAAGACAAGGAGCAGGGTGATATTTTCCAAATGGGAACCCATGTGGCCACAAGGCCAGGTCAAGTACATGGCCTGGTGAGATTTTTGGAAAGGCGATCAGGAAAGTTGGCCTAGGAGAGACAGAAATGACAAGAAGGCCAAATAAGGGCACAGCCTCAAGTGCTGCAGGACAGGTTTGGGTGCTGTAGAGGCCAGGACCCCAGCAAGGAGCTAAGACAAGGGACCAGAGGAGGCCCCAGGCCTGAGCAAGGGCGGGGCCAGTAAGGTGTGGCTGCACTAGGGTACTGCAGTACAGGGAAGCCAAGGGGAGGAGAGAAGCCGCCCCAGTTAAGGTCCCTCAGGCAAAGCCCAGAAAAGAAGGGAACAAGAAGGGCCACCAGAGGCTCAGGCGAGGAGGTAGGCAAAGGAATGGAGTGCCAAGGGCCAGAGCTTGGGCAAGGGAATTAGGACAGTGGACAAGACATGGGAGGGAAGGCAGGGGATCCAGCAGGGTGCAGTCAGGCTCCAGGCCCGGGGCCACTAACCAGGTGTCAGTGTTCATGGTGCAGGATCAAGCACCCAAAAAGAGTAATTGGCCCAGACGGGGGCAGGGTTCTGTTTCTCATAAGGCGCTCTGGCCCAGATGAGAATCTATGGAGTGGGACCTGGCAAAGGAGGCCTGGCAATGGAAGCGAGCCAGAAGGCAGGCTATGGGAGGGCACGGCGGGGGGTCACAGTGGGAGGAGAGCCACGACCATAGTTAATTGCTCTGACAAGGTACCCACACGACCAATCTAGGATGAGGGACCCAAGTAGCAGGAGACTCATGAACACCAGGGGAATTCGTGAGGGGATGGGGAAGATGAGCTGCACGAGGACCTGTAGACAGAGGGAAGCTCAAGGGGCACCGAGGGGAGACCTCTGGTGGGCCCAAGCAAGGGGCTGCCAGTTCAGACCCAACATGAAGAGACTACACACTATGTGAAGGGACTTGAAGAAAGTGGTCATGGGCTTAAGAAAGTGCACAATCCCAGGGATAGTACCACCAAGTGTCTGGGTTAGGGAAGGCTGAGTTGGGGTAGGGGCAGCATGCAAGGCCATAGGGCAAGGGAGCAAAGGGAGGGGATCTCTCAGAGCTGGGTTGGAGGAAGTTGCATATTAACTGCCAGGACTCAAGTTTCAGGCGGTGAAAGGGATGCAGCTGAGGTCAGGGCAGTGTTTTCCATAGGGAACCTTAAGGGAGCAGAGGCCAGCCATTTCACTCCTCTACAACAAGTGAGAAGATCCTCAGAGAGGAAAAACTGGAAAAAAACGAGGGGCAAAAGAGGGCACTGTGAGGGGATATATGGTATTTGTAAGTTGGAATTGGGGTTGGAGGGCATCCAGGACCAATTCAAGGAGCCCAGGCTAGAGAGAAGCAGAGATAGAAGAGGGTCCAGGCAGTGCCAGGATACCACAATATGATTGGGATCAGAGGGGAGGCACATGAGGGGGCTGACAAAAGGGGCTTGAAACCAAGGCACAGGGAAAGGGTCCTCAAGAAGGATAGCAAGGGTCTTAAGCAAGGAGACAGGCCAAGTAATGGAGTGCCAAGTGCTAGCACCTGGGCCTGTGTGAATGAAAAGAGACATGGACAGGAGCAGTGGGAGGGGAGAAAGTGGAGTGGGTGGGACAGGGGGAGAAGTGATCAAGGCCCGATTCAACTGCAGGGTGTCAGGGGGTCAGGAGCAGGGCCTGGGCTGAGGGAGGCCTAAGGGCCCAGGCAAGGGGCAGGGCTATGTTTTCTCAAAGTGAGCCCCCAGGGACAAGAGGCCAAATCAATCTCCTGGCCCAGGTGAGCATCCTGGTAAGAGGATCAGGAGAGTGGGTGTGGCAAAGACACAGAGAACAGGAAGGCTGAAGGAGGGCACAGCCGGAAGGGCTGCAGGATGGGTGTCGGTGGGGTAGTGGCCAGGACCCCAGCAAGGAGCCCCGACAAGGGACCTAGAGGAGGACCCAGGCAGGGGGAGAGCAAGCAACGCTGGTCCGTGAAGGTGGGGATGCATTAGGGGACTGCAGTAGAGGAATGCCAAGGGGATCTGGGAATTGGCCCCAGTGAGGGGCCCTCACACAATGCCCAGAAATGCAGTCAGCAAGAAGGGCCACCAGAGACTCAACCAAGGAGCCAGGCCTCGGAATAGAGAGCCAAGGTCCAAGGCTGGGGTGAGTGGTTCATTACACTGGACAGGTGTGGAAGGGAATGCTGAGATCCAGTTGGTGGGAGCCAGGTTTGAGTGCCAGTGCCCCTGCCAGGTGTCATGGTTTCTGGTGCAGGACCAAGGGCCCAGGGAAGGCAAGGGGCCCACATGAGAGGCAGGGCTCTCTTTCCCACAAGATGCCCTTGCACAGATGAGAATCAAGGGCCAGGGACCAGGCCAATCGGGCCTGGCAATGGACAAGTCCAGGAGGACAGCAACTACAAGGCATGGCCCAAGGTCGCGGTCTGTGCAGAGAGGTGCAAGAGGCAGGATTCCAGGTAAGGAACCAACCTTCCAAAAAGAGAATTAGAAACTCAAGGAGCAGGAGGCCCACTGTTCATAGGAAAGCACTAGGGCGAGGAGAGGAAGGGGCGGTGGTAAGATTAGGAGACAGATGGGAGTGCAAAAGGCAAGGAGGGGAGCTCAATAGGGGGCCCAAGCAATGGGTCCACAGGTCTGTCCTGACAAAAAGAAACCCCACGAGAAGCCACAGGACACAAGGAATGATCAGGGGCTCAAGTGAGTGGCTTGGTTCTGGAATAGGAGTGTGGAACGTCAGGGTTAGGAGGGCTGAGTTGGGGTAGGGGCCTTATGCAAGGCTAGAGGGCAGGGGATTGAAGGGTTGGGATCTCGTAGGGCAAGGTCAGCTCTAGGCCTTCAGTGGGCAGAGACCAGCTAGTTCCACTCCTATGCCCCAGATGTGTAGATGCTCAGAGAGAGACTCGGATCAAAGGAGTACCAAAGGAGGGCACTGTGAGTGGATAACTTGTGTCCAAAAATGGGGGGGGTCTGTGGGGAACGAGGACCTATTCTTGGAGCCCAGCCTAGTGAGAAGCAGTGGGAGAGGAGAGTCTTGGCAATGCCAGGACAGCACAGTGTTGTTGTAGGTTCAAATGAGGCAAGGCACCAAACATACCAGGGAATAGTTTTATTTGGCTGCAGCCAGGCTCAGAGGGCACAGTTTTGCTATAATCAATCAATCCACTGACCCCGATTTCAGGCAGATTCAGAATTTTATACCCAGCATGTAAGGGGAGGGGCTCAGAAGTTCACAGTCTGTAGAAGCTCACATAAAAGCAGCTTTTTCTTTCACTGTTTTGGGCAAGTTAACTCTTCAAGGACAACTCCTGAAAAGGGGAGAGCTTCTTTTCCACATTTTTCCTCTCCCTGCCAGTTGTTACCATGGAGCCCAGTTGGTAAAATATCTAAAAAATGTAGACATCTCTGTGAAGCCCAACTCAAGGCCAGAGGCCTTGCGTGCACATTTCTACAAACTACTGTACAGGATATGTTTGTGAAAATCTAGCAAATGGAGTGCTTCTATCTTCTCAGCCAGTGTCCAAGTAAAACAAGGCAACAGGAAAATATTAAGTTTATCTACGTTGAACTCTTTGGCAGAGCCTCTTTTGCTGACAGTCCTAAAATCACCCATGGTGAAGATTTCTTTAGAATCCCAGGTAAGACTTTTCTGTGGAGAAAGGGGGTGTCACTTAAATTTCCCCCTTTAACAATGCTCCCCATAAATTAATCCTTTAAATTTAAGAGCATCATTACCATTATATTGGCTTAAGGCCTTATATAATGTCAAAAACTTAGTTGTTTTCATCTTTTCAAAAGCAGCTTCCATAGTGGACCCCTTAGTTTTAATGCACAGTGGAGCCAAATATGGGAGCCATAAACAGGTTAACAGCAGAATACCTACTATAGCAGTTAAGCTTTTAAATCTACCAAGGGTTGACAACCATTTCCCAAAAGCATGTTTGGGACCCAAAGTTTAATGCCCTTCTAGGTGGGCACTAGCACATGTGCTAGTTCTCTTGTGTTGTTGGTATATTCTTAACTGTTTGTCTATTGTCATCCATTTGGATGCAACAATCTGAGCTGTTGAACTCTCCACATATTTCTCTTTCCTCAGCCAGTAGATAATCTAATGCCAAGTGGGTTTGATAGTTAGCCACTGGCATTGGTTCTGTTTTGTAGCTAGGTGATCTAAGGCTGTGGCAGTCTGATTAATAATAATTTCTAGTAGATCTTGTAAGTGAATAATTCTGTTTAACAAGTAAATAGGAGTTCTATAACTCCAACTGCCATTTTGTGCCCAGGTAGCGGGATCATATGTGACAATGATCCTCTGGGGTGGCCAGTTATCTTCACCCCAAGATTGATGAACTCCTAAATCAAGTTACTTCCTAATGGACCTGTTTTGTCTTTCCAAACAGTCATCCATCCATTGCATTCCTCTGGCAGTACAGGTTCTAAATATATGTTTTACAACCTCTTGGTTATAGTGGATTGCCTTGACAAATGGTTCACATAATCTCCATGGTTGGAATAGGAATAGAACAGAACGTCTTAAGGTTATCAAAGGAAACCAAACTAAATAATAGACTAACATTTTGATTAGCATAGGTTAAACAGCATAAATTAGCAAAGCAAAACTAATAACACCCAACAAATCCTAGAAAAATTACATGAGCAAGATAAAAATGTATAAATGAATGTTTTTTCCTAATGTTCAGTCAGTAGGATCTACTGTTATCAAACCAGTAGCAAAAACCATAGAATTATGTATATATCTAGAATCAAGGTTTGGAAATGCATTTCAGTATATGATCTATCGTAGGGGTTGAAAGTGTTCATTAGCCCTGGTGGGAAGTTTATCTTTCATGGTGCATTGATCAGCCAGTCTTTCCCATGTGGCTGAAGCAGGGCCATAGTCTCCTCAAGCTTCAGGTGTGCATACACTAGTCAGCTTCCAGAGTGACTGGAGCAGGGCTGCTGTCCTAAGGACCCTCAAGCTTCTCTGGTGCTCCATTTTCTAGACAGTCAGCTTCAAGGGCATAGCAGTATCTGGAGTGAACGCCCAGTCCGCAGCTGCAGGATTGATTCAAGTGATCTATTTCTGCATACTTGACTGCTGTTGAGGTGGATAAAATAAGAGGGAAATGGCCCTTCCAAAGAAGTTTTGGTGTTTGTTATTCCATTCTTTGACACAGAATCTATCTCCAGGCTTGAAGGAGTGTGCACCTTTGGCCAAACTTAGTCGCAAACTTTCTCTAACCCATTGGTTGAGAACCTGTAAAGTTTTCCCTAAGACCTGTAGCTGTTGTCTCAGGGTGAATTCTCCTATCTCTCTTAAGTCTCCCAATGGTCCCCTTATAAGAGGGGAACCTCACGTACATTATCTTATAGGAGAGAATCCAGTCCTCCTAATGGGCATGGGTCTAATCCTCAAAAGTGTAGTAGGGAGAAGTTCATCACAATGTAACTGAGTCTCCTGACACAGCTTATGCAATTGAGACTTAAAGGCCTGTTCATCCTTTGAACTTTATGAGAACTCCACAGCCTATAGGCCATATGCAACTTCCATCTGATGTTTAAACTCTTGGTCAGTAATCATATAACCTCTGCCCAAAAGCTGGCCCATTGTCTGAGCCAATACTGATTGTGATAAAAAATATGGAATCATTTCCCAGAGAAGCATCCTGGTTATCTCCCTAGCCTTTTCAGGGCAGGTGGGAAAGGCTTCCACTCAGTCAGAGTTGGAACACACAAAAAATCAAAAGTTACTTATAGCCCCATGAGCGTGGTCCAGTGAAGTCCACTTCCAAGTCTTCAAATGGTGCTCCTCATATAGTTTGGATTCCTAGTGGGAGCTCTGGCCCATGACATGGATTGTTGTGAGCACAAACCTCACATTGTTTTCAGAATATCCAGTTAAAGTTTGTGAGCCAGGGCACATAGAGATGTTAACTCAGAACTGTCTCAAGTGCTGTATGTCCAACATGTCCTCCTGTGGAACTGTTTGATAAATGCTGGGGCTAGTATCTCCGGGATGGCTATGCCAGCCATCAGAATATTTCCATCATCCGCCTGAGATAAAATTTTCTTTTTCAGTCTTAAACCATTTATGTTTATGTTGGGAGTTTGTTGGCTCCTGTTCTGTTAAATAGCCGGCCAGGCAGAAGGGCAGCCTTTAAATCTGGAACTTGATTTTCTTCCCATTTCTTGCAGACAGCTAACCTGGACTCCCTGTCAGCTCTCCAGTTGCCCTGAGAATCCACAGAGTTTCCCTCTCGATGACCTTGGCAATACATAATCACAACTTACCTGGGAGCCCACAGTGCATCCAAAAGTTTAAGAATTTCTTGTGCATACATCATACCTTTTTTTTTTCCTCCTGAGTTAATGAGTCCCTGTTCCTTACATAAGCCCCTATGAACATGAAGGATAGTGAATGCATATTTTGAGTCTATGTAAACATTCACAAAGACTCCTGCTGTCAACTGAGGTGCTTGAGTCAAAGCAATAAGTTTTGCTATTTGTCCTGAGATTCCCTGAAGCAGAGGTTCTGCCTCGATAGTGGGGTCCAGAGTGACCACTGCATATCCAGAAAAAAACATACCCCATCTTTTATAAAACTGCTTCCATCTGTGAAGTACTCCCCATCAGGGTCCCTGAAGGCTGGTCTGCCAGGTATGATGTGCTGGAGAACATTTCATCCATGACTTCAATACAGTTGTTTTCAGGTTGTCCATGTCCAATGGGCAGCAAGGGTGCTGGGTTCAGAGTCTGGATGACTTCCACATGGATACATGGGTTTTTACATAACATGCCCTGGTATTGACCATTAGTCAACCAATATTGTCCTTTGTTCTCTACCAATGTCAACACTGAATGAGGAACCCTGAAAACCAATTTTTGTCTCATAACCAGTTTATCAGCTTCCAACACAGATCTGTGTTGGAGATCTGTGGCTGCAAGGGCCCGTAAACAAGGTGGCCAGTCTTGGGCTATAGAGCCCAGCTCTTTGGACAGATGTCCATGTCAAGACTTCTACAGCCATTCCCCACTGTTCCTAGACATACATAAAGTAAAGCTTTGTGAGGTCAGGGAGCCCTAGTCCAGATGCACTTGGAGTGCTTGTTTATTGCCCTCAAAGGTACTTTTCTTAGGTGGCCCACATATTAGAGGATCCCATTCTCCCTGCTTTGTGGCTTCACAGAGGGTTTTTCTATAACTGAAAGTTGGGGATCCATATATGGCTGATTCTGTTTGCCCCCTAACAATTCTCTAGTCTGATGGCAGGTTATAAGGAATGGAATAGAGCAGATTTCCTGTTTCTTTTTAGACTCTGTGGCTACTGTCTGAGTCTACCCACCTAACTGAGTTAGTTGGTAACCAAAGTATTTGACCTTTTTCTTGATATATATGGGTTTTCAAGTCAGAGTCCAGTACTCTTCCAAGGATGGTGTCCTCAAGCTTCTGGGAGGAACTGCCATTTAGGGAAGGGGAGCATACATAGATCCTCTGGCATTTTAAGATGCAGGATTTTTTTTTGTTGTTGTTGTTGTTATCTCCTGGTGTAGGATCTTGGCTGCTGGGATTCTCCAACTCCCAAATCTAATATAAATCTTAGCAGAGATTGTTTCCTATGACATCATTTGTATAAAGTCACCTATGTCAATCTCGGCGTGGTCCGTCTGCCAAGGTTTGAGGGAAGGTTCTCTGCAGGTTCTGGTGTGGCAGCCACATTGTACCCACATTGTGATGATCTTTGTCTGCATGGCTTTCTCCTCTTGAGAGGTAGGAGCCTGCTCTAATTGTATATAGTAGCTACTTTGCTTGTGTCTTTGTTTGCTGTGCTTTGGTGCATGGGGCTCTGTGTCCCTTACTGTTGGTAGCTCAGAGCTTGTGGCTTGGAGCCAGGGTGGCAAGTCCTTTTAGAGTGTGCACCCTATGCCCCTCTATCGAGTACTAACATGAATATATTTCTGGTTCATTTGGGGTCTTGTAGCAGCTGAGCCCTCCTGAGGCGCTGGGTCCCTTACGTCAGATGCAGTTGTGTGTGTCTATCGGACCCCTGCCATATTCATCAATCATCAACTTCTGAGCAAGTGGAAAGAAAATGAAAGGAGGGGTTGGGGACAAAGGCTTGGGGAAAGAATTAATGCCTTCTCTGTTCAAGGATTAGCATTTGGGCATGGCAGTGGTTCCTGCCTGCCAGGGTCACTGGAGCCTTCTCCTTTTGTCTGGCCATGCTTTTTTTTTTTTTTTTTTATAAATATTTGGACCTTTTGCTTTGCTCTAGTGAGACTCCAACTTTGAGTGACTTATGGGTTTGTGATGAGGGCAGCTGTAAGGAGATCCATCCTCATCTTTATCTCTTTGGTCTGCCTGTCTTTGAGCCTCTAGGTCTCCATTGAAGAAAACTGTGGTGGCCATCTTTGTTAGCTCTCTGGCATACTTCTCAGTAAAGCCAGTCTGTAATTTTTGGCAAATATCACTCTGAGCCTATTCCACAAATGCTGCATTGGCCACCTGTTGCTTGAGCCTCCTCACCTGGGCACCTCTGGGCAGGGAGTGGGGCAGCAGTGGCAGTGGCCTGGACCCTCAGCTCTGAGTCAGTTCGGTACAACTCTTTTGATCACTACTGCCAGTTTCATAAGGCACAAGGGCCTTAGGCAGACATGGGGTCCAGAGAAATGTTCAGGGTTATAAAATGTACTAGAGGGGAGATGCTGGAGCAGCAGGAGGCTTTGCTTGGCTCTGTTTGTCTGTAGATGTGCTCTGTCTTATGCTAGGGCTTAGGGATGGCTCTGATTCCTTCTAACTCTTGGGCAGAGTTTCTTTGTTATTTATTTTTCTCTTGGACTTCCTATGAGGTCTTCTTGATATCTCTTTATTTTTAGCCCTTTTTCTTTGTTTGGGCCCCATCCTAGATCTGCATTATGGGCTGAATCAGATCATTCATGGTCCATGGTTTCTCCATGGAGGACGATGTATGATTTTTACCACTTATGAGCGCAATGGTGGTGAAAGGCTGGCACACAAAACTGCCTTGTCTCTCTCAGGTGTTTCCCTCTGGAAAATATGGGCAGGTCCTTTAGTCCCTTGCAGAGGCACCTGGAGTGCTTTCATCTGGGTTGTGTCTCTGGTCTTGGACAAATCTCCCTCCTTAATCTTGGGAGGTGAAAGAGTCTTTGGTTCTAGGAAGCCTTTGACTCTGAGGACACCAAAGAGGAAGGAATAGCCAGTATTGGGGGCCATCATTTGTTGCTTCTGAGGAATATAGGGCTGAGGGGACAGTTTTCTATCCCAGCACTCTTGGCAAATTTGGGTAGAGTGGCACATAAGGTGTTGGGTCCTCTTCTGTCTCATGGGGAAAACGGTTCCCCTTCCTGTTTTTCCTCCATCAGGTATTCTGGTTAGCTGCTTTCTGCTGGGTCTTAAGACCACTAGTCTCCTGGCTAACATCAGCTTAGACTGTCCATCTAGACAAGCTCTCAACCAAGGGGGCTGTTTCTGTACTATCTCTTGACAGCAAACAATGTAAGAGAAATTGTTCAGGGTCTCCAACAATAATCAGAAGGACCTCAGCAATGACTCTCTCATCTAAAGATCCTTTGGTGGCCAGCCCACATCGTGGGTGGGCCATTATAATTCAGAGAATATGCCACCTTTGTGGAGTGAGTTTCACCCCACAGTTACCAGGAAATCCTTCCTAAAGGTTTCTAACAAACATTTCAGAAGGCTCAGTTTTCTTTGTGTGCCTCTCGTGTTCCATCTGCATCTTCTTTGCACATTTAGTACAAGACTCGCTTTGTGTGCCTCCTATGTTTCACTTTGCATTGGTGTCACACACTTAGGACAAGACTCACTTTGTCCATGTCTGGCTGTGTCCCTTTCAGTGACTTAGGGCCCTCTTAGCCTTGCGGGTCGGTATCAACCTCTGACCTGAAGCTTTCACCTAGACGTTAGTTGGTGAAATTCCACCGTAGACTTTATTAGGTGCCATGGAACCTTGGATCAGGACTCCACACTCTCTTTGGCCCTGGGATTGGGTAGGAAACCTTCCCTTTGTCCCTGTCATTCACATACTTTTCACACAAACATGGTCAGAAGAAAATTTCTATGCTGCCCAAATTCCAATAATTCCAAACGAAACAAAATGGACGTCACAGTTTTCCCTCTGCTCTCTGATCCTGAACACAGTCTACTTGGGTGACTCCCCGGGTCTGGGGTCTGTTTCATCTCCAACCCCTTTGGAGAAAACTTGGGACTCAACAGAGGTTGATCAAGCCTGTATTCCATCTGCTTAGGCCTTGAAGGGGAAGTGAGGTGGGCTTCAAAAACAAATGGACCCAGGTCCTAACTGTTCAGGTGGGCAGTGCTCCAAAACACTGATTCTGTGTCCTGCTGCCTGTGGGTCCCTTTGTGGTCTGGGGTGGCAGCCCCAGGGTGCTGGGTGAGTCGACCCTCCTTCAGGCCAAGAGTGGCCTGAGGGCACCAAGGGGAAAACTGTCCCCCACAGCCCCAGGGAAGTGGGTTCCCAGAGACAAGAGAGGCAAAATAGCCTTCCCTACCTCCTCTCTCCCATCTGGGTCCCAACAAATGTTGTAGGGACAAATGAGGCAAGGCACTGAACATAGCAGGAAACAGTTTTATTTGTCTGCAACCAGACTCAGAGCGCACAGCTTTTGCTGTAATCAATCAATCCCATGTATCCTGAGTTAAGGGAGTTTCAGAATTTTATACTCAGCCTGTAAGGGGAGGGGTCCAGAAGTTCAGAGTCTGAAAAAGTTCACATAAAAGCAGCTTTTTCTTTCACTGTTTTGGGCAAGTTAACTCTTCAAGGACAACTCCTGAAAAGGGGAGATCTTCATTTCCCTATCTTTCCTCTCCCTGCCAGTTGTTACCATGGAGCCCATTTGGTAACATATCTTAAAAATGTAGACATCTCTGTGAAGCCTAGCTCCAGGCCAGTGGCCTTGTTTGCACATTTCTACAAAGTACTAAAAACTTGATGTTTTTGAAAAAGTAGTAAGGTGTGCCCAGACCTGGAGTGCTGGTATCTTCTCAGCCAGTGGTCAAGTAAATCATGGCAATAGGAAAATAGGAAGTTAATCAATATTGAACTCTTTTTCAGAAGCTCTTTTTCTGACAGTTTTAAAACAGCCATGGTGAAAGAATTCTGGAGAAGCCTAGTTAAAACTATTCTTTGGAGAAAGGAGGTGACACTTCAATATAAGAAGAACAGAGAGGAGGCACAGGAGGGGGCTCAAGAAAGGGGATTTGAATCAAGGTAAAGGTACAGGGTCCTGGACAAGGGTGGCCTCAAGCAAGGAACCAGGCCCAGGAATGAAGATACAATTGTGTGGACCAGGCAGGGATCCCATGAAAACAGATAAGGCTAGGGAGGGGAGGGATGGCAGAAAGGGTCCCTGGGTGGCAAAGAGTGGATGGCTCATGGCTCAGGTCAACTGATGGGTGTCAGGATTGGGGAGCAGGGCTCAGGCTGAGGGAGGTTAAAGGGACCAGAAAAAGGGGAAGGGTTACATTTTCCCAAAGATAGCCCAGAGGGTGAAAGACCAGGTCCAGTCCCCTGGCCCTAGTGAGCATCCTGTTAAAGGCATCAGGAAAAGGGGCACCACAGAGACAGTGACAAAAGGAGCTCCAAATGAGGGTACAGAAGGAAGTGCCAGAGGACACCTGTTGTTGGGGTGGGAGCCAGGATCCCTGCAGAGATACCAGGCTAGGAACCTAGAGGAAGTCCCCATCCTGAAAGAGCAGGAAAGAGTGGGGCTTGGTAGAAAGGCATCACTAGGGTTCTGCCATCCAAGGAATCCAAGGGGAGCAGGGAAGCCACCCAAAAGAGGGCTCCAAGTACAAGGCTCAAGGAAGCATAGAGCAAGAAGAGCCACCAGAGGCTTAATTGAGGAGACAGGCCAGGGAATCGAGAGACAAGAGCCAGGGCTGGGGCCAGGGAATCAAAACAGTGGACATGGCAGAAGAGGGAAGGCTGGGGATATGGCAGTGGGGAGGCAGGCCCCAGGCCCAGGGCCACTGCCAGGACTTAGGTTTCCAAGAGTAGGACCAAGGGCCCAGGTAGATCAAGAGGCTCAGGCTAGGGACAGGGCTGTCTATTCCATGAAATGTCATGCCCAGACAGGGGCCTGGCAAGGGATGGGGGCCATGAGGAGGATGATGGTACATGAGGGCAGGGGTTTGCAGTGGGTGCAGAGAGGGACAACAGTCAGGACCCAAGCCAGGATCCTAGGCAAGGGACTGATCCCACCAGCAGAGCATTAGTAACCCAAGAAGCAGGAGGCAAGCATTCCAAGGGAAAGCTAGTAGAAGGAGAGGAAGGATTGATGCTAGGATGAGGAAAAAGTGGGCCGAGCAAAGGGAAACCAGTGGAGTACTCTAAGCGGCCCAAACAAGAAACCCCAGGTAATCCCCATGGTGAGGTGACACTTTGTGATACCATGCAACACGAGGAACATGGTCTGGGGCTCAGGCAAGCAGCCAGTCCAGAAACTAGAGTGCAAAACATAAGGGTTAGGGAGGGCTTGGTTGGGGTAGGGGCATCATGCAAGGCTAGATGGTAGGGGAAGGAAGGGAGATGATCACACAGGGCAAGGTCAGTGGAAGGCCCAAATCCACTGTCAGGTATCAAGGTTTGGAAGGCAAAGGGGGCCCAGGTGAGGGGCAGGGCTGGGTTTCCCATAGGGAGCCTTTAGGGTCCAGAGGCCAACCAATTCCTCTCCTCTGCCCCAGGTGAGTAGAACCTCACAGAGAGACAAGGACCAAAGGAGGGCCAAAGGAGGAAACTGTGAGGGGATACCTTGCATCTGGAATTGGAGGCGAGGATGGTGGGTAGCCAGGACCCCTTTGAGGATCCCAGGCTAGGGAGAAACAGGGGGAGGGGAGCGTCCAGGCAGTGCCAGGATACCACTGTACAAGGAAAATAGAGGGGAGGCACAGGAGGGGGGCGGAAAAATGGGCCTGAAATCCCCTGACAGGGACAGGATGATCGAGAAGGGAAGCCAGGTGTTCAAGCAAGAGACGAGACCAAGGACTGAAGAGCCAAGTGGCAGGACATAGGCCGGTGTCTCATGAAAATACACAGGGCTTGGGAGTGGAAGGAGAATAGAAATTGAGCGGGTGGCGCAGGGAGAGGAGGGCTCAAAGATCAGGTACACAGCTGGGTGTTAGACTGGGGAGTAGGACCCGGGCTGATGGAGGCCATAAGACCCAGGCAAGGGGGCAGGGCTATGTTTTACCAAAGGGAGTTCAAATGGCTAAAATGCCAGGTCAAGACCATGGCCCAGGTGTGCATCTTTCTAAAGGGATTAGGAAAAGGGGCGCGGCAGGGACAGGGACAACAGGAGGTCCAAAAGAGGGCACAGCAGAATAGGCCAGAGGATATGTGTTGTTGGGTTGGGGGCTAGGACTGCAGCAAGGAGTCCAGACTAGGGACCTAGCTGTCGCCCCATGCCAGGGCAGAGCAGAGAAGGGCAGGACTAGGGCAGCACTAGGGTTCTGCAAGCAAAGGAAGCCAAGGGAAGCAGAAAATCGGCCCAAGCGAGGGGCACAAAATCAAAGCCCAGGGACACTGGGAGCAAGAAGGGGCACCGGAGGCTCCAGGGAGGAGCCAGGCCAGGGAATACAGAGTGGAGGGCCAAGGCTGTGGCAGGGGGCTCAGGACAGTTTACCAGGCTGGGGAGGAAAGGCAGGGGATCCGAGGGGCGACAGGCAAACTCGAGGCCCAGGGCCACTGCCAGGTGTCCAAGTTCTGTGTTCAGGACCAAGGGCCAAAGGAGAGCAAGGGGCCCAGGCAAGGGGCAGGGCTCTGTTCCATTAAGATTCCCTGACCAAGATGAGAATCTAGGGCCATTGATTGGGCAAAGGGGGCCTGGCAAGTGATGATGCCCAGCATGAGGGCAACGGGAGGGCACGGTGTGAGAGTTGCAGTTTGTTTGGAGAGGGCCCAGAGCCAGGACCCAAGCAAGGAGCTCAGGCAAGGGTCTCACCCGACTGACCAAAAATGAGGGACCATAAGAGCAGGAGATTTCTGGTGTCAGGTGTATTCTGGGTGAGCCCAGGTAAAACACAAGGGGATGGGAAGAAAGGGGCAACATGAGAAGGAGGAGTCAGCTGGAAGCACAGGGCAAACCAAGAGAAACAAGCAAGGAGGCCCAAATCAAAATGACACCAGGTGAAGCCACACAATGCCACGTGATTGGGCATGCAGTCAGGGGCTCAGTTGAAGGTTCAGGGTTAGGGAGGGCTGGGTTGGGGTTGTAGTAGCATTGAAGACCAGAGGACAGTTAAAGGGAGGGAGGGAATGGTGCAGGGCATGTCTGGCACAAAGCACACTCCCAATGCCAGGTGTCAGGTTTCTGTCAACAAAGGGGATTAGGAAAGGGCAGGGATGTGTTTCCATAGGGAGATTTCAGGACATAGAGGCCAGTAGTCTGTCCTGGGTGAGTAGATCCTCAGAGAGGGACCAGAAGCAAAGGAGGGCCAAAGGAGGGGACTGTGAGGAAATGCCTTTCATCCAGACCTGGGGGGAATTGTTGGGGAGAATGGACCCAATCAGGAAGCCAGGCTAGGCAGAAGCAGTGGAGGGAAGGGTCCAGGCAGTGCCAGGATATCACAGCACACAGAAAACAGAGTAGAGACATATCAGAGCCCCGAGTAAGGAGTCTGGAATCAAGGTACATGAGCAGGGCCGCCAGGGTCTCAAGCAAGGAGCCAGGCCTAGGAACAGAGAGCCAAGTGAAGAGCTTGGGCCAGGGGCGCATGAAAATGAACAGGGTTGGTGAGGGGAGGGAGGCAAGGGAGGGAGCTTGTGGTGCAAAGGAGGGAGGTTTAAGGCCCAGGCCCACTGCAGGGTGTCAGTGTCCAGGAGCAGGGCCCGGGCTGAAGGAGGCCAAATGGCCTATTCAAGGGGAAGGGCTACATTTAACAACATGGAGCCCACGGGGCCAAGAGGCCAAGTCCAGTCTCCTGGCCTGGGTGAGTATCCTGGAAAGGGATTAGGGAAGGGGCCTGGCAGTGACTGTGATGACAGGAGGGCCAAAGGAAGGCACACCCTGAAGGGCCAGAGGACTGGTATGGGTGGAATGTGGGCCAGAATACAAGCACAGAGCCCAGGATAGGGACCTAAAGGAGGGCCCAATCAGGGGAGAGCAGAGAAGGGCGGGACCTGTAAGTTGGGGGGTGCATTAGGGTACTGCAGTACAGGGAAACCAAGGAGAGCAGGGAGGCAGCCCTAGAGAGGGGCCCACACACCAAGCCCAGGGAAACACTGAGCAAGAAAGGCCACTAGAGGCTCAAGTGAGTAGCCAGGCCAGAGAATGAAGAGCCAAGAGATGGAGCAGGGCCTCAGATAAGTGGTCAAAGATGGGAAGAGAAGGCAGGGTATCCAGTAGGGTTGTGGCAGGCTCCAAGCCCAGGGGCACTGCCAGGTTTTAGGGTTCTGGAGACAGGACCAAGGGCCCAGGGAGAGCAAAGGGCCCAAGCAAGGGGCAGGGCTATTTTTTTCCCTTAGGGAGCCAGGAGTACCAATATGCCAGGTCCATTCCCCTGGCGTGGGTGTGAATACTGGGAAAGGAATCAGGAAAGGGGGCTTTGTAGGGACAGAAAAAAAAGGAGGGCCAAAGAAGGGCACAGTGGGAAGGGCTGGAGGATGGGTGCTGGTGTGGTAGGGCCTGGACCCCAACAAGGAGCCCAGGTTAGGGACCTGGACGAGGGCCCACACTAGGGGACAACAGGGAAGGGCAGGACTGGGCAGGCAAGTGACACTAGTGGACTGCAGTGCAGAAACACGAAGGGGAGCAGGGACACAGCCCAAGCAAGGGGCCCACAGTCAATGCTCAGGCAGGCTCAGAGCAACAAGGGCCCTCACAGACTCAAGCAGGAATCTAGGACAGGGAATTGATAGCCAAGGGCTGGGGCAGGAGGCACAGGACAGTGGAAAGACTTGGGTGGGAAGGCAGGGGGTCCTACAGGGGCAGGCAGGTACAGGCCCAGGTTCACTGCCAGGTGTTAGGGTTCTGGGTGCAGGACCAAGCACCCAGAAAGAGCAAGGGCCCAAGGCGAGAGGCAGGGCTCTGTTTTCCATAAGGCTCCCTGGCCCAGATTAGTATCCATGGCCAGGGACCTGGAA